>NW_025062624.1:0-13000 GCF_018153295.1 Drosophila grimshawi | reverse complement strand
TTTTGACTCTGCATCAAAAGCTGAAAATATGTAGTCTCGAAGTCATTTCGAGAAATTGACGTTTTAAGTTTCTGTGTTTCCAAATTCAAACGGATGTATCTTCGCCAATAATTGTCAGAAGTTAGAATTTCTTCAACATTATGAAGCCCTTTTTATATATTTTGATTCTGCATCAAAAGCTGAAAATATGTAGTCTCGAAGTCATTTCGAGAAATTGACGTTTTAAGTTTCTGTTTCCAAATTCAAACGGATGTATCTTCGCCAATAATTGTCAGAAGTTAGAATTTCTTTCAACATTATGAAGCCCTTTTTATATATTTTGACTCTGCATCAAAAGCTGAAAATATGTAGTCTCGAAGTCATTTCGAGAAATTGACGTTTTAAGTTTCTGTTTCCAAATTCAAACGGATGTATCTTCGCCAATAATTGTCAGAAGTTAGAATTTCTTTCAACATTATGAAGCCCTTTTTATATATTTTGACTCTGCATCAAAAGCTGAAAATATGTAGTCTCGAAGTCATTTCGAGAAATTGACGTTTTAAGTTTCTGTTTCCAAATTCAAACGGATGTATCTTCGCCAATAATTGTCAGAAGTTAGAATTTCTTTCAACATTATGAAGCCCTTTTTTATATATTTTGATTCTGCATCAAAAGCTGAAAATATGTAGTCTCGAAGTCATTTCGAGAAATTGACGTTTTAAGTTTCTGTTTCCAAATTCAAACGGATGTATCTTCGCCAATAATTGTCAGAAGTTAGAATTTCTTTCAACATTATGAAGCCCTTTTTATATATTTTGACTCTGCATCAAAAGCTGAAAATATGTAGTCTCGAAGTCATTTCGAGAAATTGACGTTTTAAGTTTCTGTTTCCAAATTCAAACGGATGTATCTTCGCCAATAATTGTCAGAAGTTAGAATTTCTTTCAACATTATGAAGCCCTTTTTATATATTTTGATTCTGCATCAAAAGCTGAAAATATGTAGTCTCGAAGTCATTTCGAGAAATTGACGTTTTAAGTTTCTGTTTCCAAATTCAAACGGATGTATCTTCGCCAATAATTGTCAGAAGTTAGAATTTCTTTCAACATTATGAAGCCCTTTTTATATATTTTGATTCTGCATCAAAAGCTGAAAATATGTAGTCTCGAAGTCTTTTCGAGAAATTGACGTTTTAAGTTTCTGTTTCCAAATTCAAACGGATGTATCTTCGCCAATAATTGTCAGAAGTTAGAATTTCTTTCAACATTATGAAGCCCTTTTTATATATTTTGACTCTGCATCAAAAGCTGAAAATATGTAGTCTCGAAGTCATTTCGAGAAATTGACGTTTTAAGTTTCTGTTTCCAAATTCAAACGGATGTATCTTCGCCAATAATTGTCAGAAGTTAGAATTTCTTTCAACATTATGAAGCCCTTTTTATATATTTTGACTCTGCATCAAAAGCTGAAAATATGTAGTCTCGAAGTCATTTCGAGAAATTGACGTTTTAAGTTTCTGTTTCCAAATTCAAACGGATGTATCTTCGCCAATAATTGTCAGAAGTTAGAATTTCTTCAACATTATGAAGCCCTTTTTATATATTTTGACTCTGCATCAAAAGCTGAAAATATGTAGTCTCGAAGTCATTTCGAGAAATTGACGTTTTAAGTTTCTGTTTCCAAATTCAAACGGATGTATCTTCGCCAATAATTGTCAGAAGTTAGAATTTCTTCAACATTATGAAGCCCTTTTTATATATTTTGACTCTGCATCAAAAGCTGAAAATATGTAGTCTCGAAGTCATTTCGAGAAATTGACGTTTTAAGTTTCTGTTTCCAAATTCAAACGGATGTATCTTCGCCAATAATTGTCAGAAGTTAGAATTTCTTTCAACATTATGAAGCCCTTTTTATATATTTTGATTCTGCATCAAAAGCTGAAAATATGTAGTCTCGAAGTCATTTCGAGAAATTGACGTTTTAAGTTTCTGTTTCCAAATTCAAACGGATGTATCTTCGCCAATAATTGTCAGAAGTTAGAATTTCTTTCAACATTATGAAGCCCTTTTTATATATTTTGACTCTGCATCAAAAGCTGAAAATATGTAGTCTCGAAGTCATTTCGAGAAATTGACGTTTTAAGTTTCTGTTTCCAAATTCAAACGGATGTATCTTCGCCAATAATTGTCAGAAGTTAGAATTTCTTTCAACATTATGAAGCCCTTTTTATATATTTTGACTCTGCATCAAAAGCTGAAAATATGTAGTCTCGAAGTCATTTCGAGAAATTGACGTTTTAAGTTTCTGTTTCCAAATTCAAACGGATGTATCTTCGCCAATAATTGTCAGAAGTTAGAATTTCTTTCAACATTATGAAGCCCTTTTTTATATATTTTGACTCTGCATCAAAAGCTGAAAATATGTAGTCTCGAAGTCATTTCGAGAAATTGACGTTTTAAGTTTCTGTTTCCAAATTCAAACGGATGTATCTTCGCCAATAATTGTCAGAAGTTAGAATTTCTTTCAACATTATGAAGCCCTTTTTATATATTTTGACTCTGCATCAAAAGCTGAAAATATGTAGTCTCGAAGTCATTTCGAGAAATTGACGTTTTAAGTTTCTGTTTCCAAATTCAAACGGATGTATCTTCGCCAATAATTGTCAGAAGTTAGAATTTCTTTCAACATTATGAAGCCCTTTTTATATATTTTGACTCTGCATCAAAAGCTGAAAATATGTAGTCTCGAAGTCATTTCGAGAAATTGACGTTTTAAGTTTCTGTTTCCAAATTCAAACGGATGTATCTTCGCCAATAATTGTCAGAAGTTAGAATTTCTTTCAACATTATGAAGCCCTTTTTATATATTTTGACTCTGCATCAAAAGCTGAAAATATGTAGTCTCGAAGTCATTTCGAGAAATTGACGTTTTAAGTTTCTGTTTCCAAATTCAAACGGATGTATCTTCGCCAATAATTGTCAGAAGTTAGAATTTCTTTCAACATTATGAAGCCCTTTTTATATATTTTGACTTCTGCATCAAAAGCTGAAAATATGTAGTCTCGAAGTCATTTCGAGAAATTGACGTTTTAAGTTTCTGTTTCCAAATTCAAACGGATGTATCTTCGCCAATAATTGTCAGAAGTTAGAATTTCTTTCAACATTATGAAGCCCTTTTTATATATTTTGATTCTGCATCAAAAGCTGAAAATATGTAGTCTCGAAGTCATTTCGAGAAATTGACGTTTTAAGTTTCTGTTTCCAAATTCAAACGGATGTATCTTCGCCAATAATTGTCAGAAGTTAGAATTTCTTTCAACATTATGAAGCCCTTTTTATATATTTTGATCTCTGCATCAAAAGCTGAAAATATGTAGTCTCGAAGTCATTTCGAGAAATTGACGTTTTAAGTTTCTGTTTCCAAATTCAAACGGATGTATCTTCTTGCCAATAATTGTCAGAAGTTAGAATTTCTTTCAACATTATGAAGCCCTTTTTATATATTTTGATTCTGCATCAAAAGCTGAAAATATGTAGTCTCGAAGTCATTTCGAGAAATTGACGTTTTAAGTTTCTGTTTCCAAATTCAAACGGATGTATCTTCGCCAATAATTGTCAGAAGTTAGAATTTCTTTCAACATTATGAAGCCCTTTTTATATATTTTGATTCTGCATCAAAAGCTGAAAATATGTAGTCTCGAAGTCATTTCGAGAAATTGACGTTTTAAGTTTCTGTTTCCAAATTCAAACGGATGTATCTTCGCCAATAATTGTCAGAAGTTAGAATTTCTTTCAACATTATGAAGCCCTTTTTTATATATTTTGACTCTGCATCAAAAGCTGAAAATATGTAGTCTCGAAGTCATTTCGAGAAATTGACGTTTTAAGTTTCTGTTTCCAAATTCAAACGGATGTATCTTCGCCAATAATTGTCAGAAGTTAGAATTTCTTTCAACATTATGAAGCCCTTTTTATATATTTTGACTCTGCATCAAAAGCTGAAAATATGTAGTCTCGAAGTCATTTCGAGAAATTGACGTTTTAAGTTTCTGTTTCCAAATTCAAACGGATGTATCTTCGCCAATAATTGTCAGAAGTTAGAATTTCTTTCAACATTATGAAGCCCTTTTTATATATTTTGACTCTGCATCAAAAGCTGAAAATATGTAGTCTCGAAGTCATTTCGAGAAATTGACGTTTTAAGTTTCTGTTTCCAAATTCAAACGGATGTATCTTCGCCAATAATTGTCAGAAGTTAGAATTTCTTTCAACATTATGAAGCCCTTTTATATAATTTTGACTCTGCATCAAAAGCTGAAAATATGTAGTCTCGAAGTCATTTCGAGAAATTGACGTTTTAAGTTTCTGTTTCCAAATTCAAACGGATGTATCTTCGCCAATAATTGTCAGAAGTTAGAATTTCTTTCAACATTATGAAGCCCTTTTTATATATTTTGACTCTGCATCAAAAGCTGAAAATATGTAGTCTCGAAGTCATTTCGAGAAATTGACGTTTTAAGTTTCTGTTTCCAAATTCAAACGGATGTATCTTCGCCAATAATTGTCAGAAGTTAGAATTTCTTTCAACATTATGAAGCCCTTTTTATATATTTTGACTCTGCATCAAAAGCTGAAAATATGTAGTCTCGAAGTCATTTCGAGAAATTGACGTTTTAAGTTTCTGTTTCCAAATTCAAACGGATGTATCTTCGCCAATAATTGTCAGAAGTTAGAATTTCTTTCAACATTATGAAGCCCTTTTTATATATTTTGACTCTGCATCAAAAGCTGAAAATATGTAGTCTCGAAGTCATTTCGAGAAATTGACGTTTTAAGTTTCTGTTTCCAAATTCAAACGGATGTATCTTCGCCAATAATTGTCAGAAGTTAGAATTTCTTTCAACATTATGAAGCCCTTTTTATATATTTTGACTCTGCATCAAAAGCTGAAAATATGTAGTCTCGAAGTCATTTCGAGAAATTGACGTTTTAAGTTTCTGTTTCCAAATTCAAACGGATGTATCTTCGCCAATAATTGTCAGAAGTTAGAATTTCTTTCAACATTATGAAGCCCTTTTTATATATTTTGACTCTGCATCAAAAGCTGAAAATATGTAGTCTCGAAGTCATTTCGAGAAATTGACGTTTTAAGTTTCTGTTTCCAAATTCAAACGGATGTATCTTCGCCAATAATTGTCAGAAGTTAGAATTTCTTTCAACATTATGAAGCCCTTTTTATATATTTTGACTCTGCATCAAAAGCTGAAAATATGTAGTCTCGAAGTCATTTCGAGAAATTGACGTTTTAAGTTTCTGTTTCCAAATTCAAACGGATGTATCTTCGCCAATAATTGTCAGAAGTTAGAATTTCTTTCAACATTATGAAGCCCTTTTTATATATTTTGACTCTGCATCAAAAGCTGAAAATATGTAGTCTCGAAGTCATTTCGAGAAATTGACGTTTTAAGTTTCTGTTTCCAAATTCAAACGGATGTATCTTCGCCAATAATTGTCAGAAGTTAGAATTTCTTTCAACATTATGAAGCCCTTTTTATATATTTTGACTCTGCATCAAAAGCTGAAAATATGTAGTCTCGAAGTCATTTCGAGAAATTGACGTTTTAAGTTTCTGTTTCCAAATTCAAACGGATGTATCTTCGCCAATAATTGTCAGAAGTTAGAATTTCTTTCAACATTATGAAGCCCTTTTTATATATTTTGATTCTGCATCAAAAGCTGAAAATATGTAGTCTCGAAGTCATTTCGAGAAATTGACGTTTTAAGTTTCTGTTTCCAAATTCAAACGGATGTATCTTCGCCAATAATTGTCAGAAGTTAGAATTTCTTTCAACATTATGAAGCCCTTTTTATATATTTTGACTCTGCATCAAAAGCTGAAAATATGTAGTCTCGAAGTCATTTCGAGAAATTGACGTTTTAAGTTTCTGTTTCCAAATTCAAACGGATGTATCTTCGCCAATAATTGTCAGAAGTTAGAATTTCTTTCAACATTATGAAGCCCTTTTTATATATTTTGATTCTGCATCAAAAGCTGAAAATATGTAGTCTCGAAGTCATTTCGAGAAATTGACGTTTTAAGTTTCTGTTTCCAAATTCAAACGGATGTATCTTCGCCAATAATTGTCAGAAGTTAGAATTTCTTTCAACATTATGAAGCCCTTTTTATATATTTTGACTCTGCATCAAAAGCTGAAAATATGTAGTCTCGAAGTCATTTCGAGAAATTGACGTTTTAAGTTTCTGTTTCCAAATTCAAACGGATGTATCTTCGCCAATAATTGTCAGAAGTTAGAATTTCTTTCAACATTATGAAGCCCTTTTTATATATTTTGACTCTGCATCAAAAGCTGAAAATATGTAGTCTCGAAGTCATTTCGAGAAATTGACGTTTTAAGTTTCTGTTTCCAAATTCAAACGGATGTATCTTCGCCAATAATTGTCAGAAGTTAGAATTTCTTTCAACATTATGAAGCCCTTTTTATATATTTTGACTCTGCATCAAAAGCTGAAAATATGTAGTCTCGAAGTCATTTCGAGAAATTGACGTTTTAAGTTTCTGTTTCCAAATTCAAACGGATGTATCTTCGCCAATAATTGTCAGAAGTTAGAATTTCTTTCAACATTATGAAGCCCTTTTTATATATTTTGATTCTGCATCAAAAGCTGAAAATATGTAGTCTCGAAGTCATTTCGAGAAATTGACGTTTTAAGTTTCTGTTTCCAAATTCAAACGGATGTATCTTCGCCAATAATTGTCAGAAGTTAGAATTTCTTTCAACATTATGAAGCCCTTTTTATATATTTTGACTCTGCATCAAAAGCTGAAAATATGTAGTCTCGAAGTCATTTCGAGAAATTGACGTTTTAAGTTTCTGTTTCCAAATTCAAACGGATGTATCTTCGCCAATAATTGTCAGAAGTTAGAATTTCTTTCAACATTATGAAGCCCTTTTTATATATTTTGACTCTGCATCAAAAGCTGAAAATATGTAGTCTCGAAGTCATTTCGAGAAATTGACGTTTTAAGTTTCTGTTTCCAAATTCAAACGGATGTATCTTCGCCAATAATTGTCAGAAGTTAGAATTTCTTTCAACATTATGAAGCCCTTTTTATATATTTTGACTCTGCATCAAAAGCTGAAAATATGTAGTCTCGAAGTCATTTCGAGAAATTGACGTTTTAAGTTTCTGTTTCCAAATTCAAACGGATGTATCTTCGCCAATAATTGTCAGAAGTTAGAATTTCTTTCAACATTATGAAGCCCTTTTTATATATTTTGACTCTGCATCAAAAGCTGAAAATATGTAGTCTCGAAGTCATTTCGAGAAATTGACGTTTTAAGTTTCTGTTTCCAAATTCAAACGGATGTATCTTCGCCAATAATTGTCAGAAGTTAGAATTTCTTTCAACATTATGAAGCCCTTTTTATATATTTTGACTCTGCATCAAAAGCTGAAAATATGTAGTCTCGAAGTCATTTCGAGAAATTGACGTTTTAAGTTTCTGTTTCCAAATTCAAACGGATGTATCTTCGCCAATAATTGTCAGAAGTTAGAATTTCTTTCAACATTATGAAGCCCTTTTTATATATTTTGACTCTGCATCAAAAGCTGAAAATATGTAGTCTCGAAGTCATTTCGAGAAATTGACGTTTTAAGTTTCTGTTTCCAAATTCAAACGGATGTATCTTCGCCAATAATTGTCCAGAAGTTAGAATTTCTTTCAACATTATGAAGCCCTTTTTATATATTTTGACTCTGCATCAAAAGCTGAAAATATGTAGTCTCGAAGTCATTTCGAGAAATTGACGTTTTAAGTTTCTGTTTCCAAATTCAAACGGATGTATCTTCGCCAATAATTGTCAGAAGTTAGAATTTCTTTCAACATTATGAAGCCCTTTTTATATATTTTGATTCTGCATCAAAAGCTGAAAATATGTAGTCTCGAAGTCATTTCGAGAAATTGACGTTTTAAGTTTCTGTTTCCAAATTCAAACGGATGTATCTTCGCCAATAATTGTCAGAAGTTAGAATTTCTTTCAACATTATGAAGCCCTTTTTATATATTTTGACTCTGCATCAAAAGCTGAAAATATGTAGTCTCGAAGTCATTTCGAGAAATTGACGTTTTAAGTTTCTGTTTCCAAATTCAAACGGATGTATCTTCGCCAATAATTGTCAGAAGTTAGAATTTCTTTCAACATTATGAAGCCCTTTTTATATATTTTGACTCTGCATCAAAAGCTGAAAATATGTAGTCTCGAAGTCATTTCGAGAAATTGACGTTTTAAGTTTCTGTTTCCAAATTCAAACGGATGTATCTTCGCCAATAATTGTCAAGTTAGAATTTCTTTCAACATTATGAAGCCCTTTTTATATATTTTGACTCTGCATCAAAAGCTGAAAATATGTAGTCTCGAAGTCATTTCGAGAAATTGACGTTTTAAGTTTCTGTTTCCAAATTCAAACGGATGTATCTTCGCCAATAATTGTCAGAAGTTAGAATTTCTTTCAACATTATGAAGCCCTTTTTATATATTTTGACTCTGCATCAAAAGCTGAAAATATGTAGTCTCGAAGTCATTTCGAGAAATTGACGTTTTAAGTTTCTGTTTCCAAATTCAAACGGATGTATCTTCGCCAATAATTGTCAGAAGTTAGAATTTCTTTCAACATTATGAAGCCCTTTTTATATATTTTGACTCTGCATCAAAAGCTGAAAATATGTAGTCTCGAAGTCATTTCGAGAAATTGACGTTTTAAGTTTCTGTTTCCAAATTCAAACGGATGTATCTTCGCCAATAATTGTCAGAAGTTAGAATTTCTTTCAACATTATGAAGCCCTTTTTATATATTTTGACTCTGCATCAAAAGCTGAAAATATGTAGTCTCGAAGTCATTTCGAGAAATTGACGTTTTAAGTTTCTTTTTCCAAATTCAAACGGATGTATCTTCGCCAATAATTGTCAGAAGTTAGAATTTCTTTCAACATTATGAAGCCCTTTTTATATATTTTGACTCCTGCATCAAAAGCTGAAAATATGTAGTCTCGAAGTCATTTCGAGAAATTGACGTTTTAAGTTTCTGTTTCCAAATTCAAACGGATGTATCTTCGCCAATAATTGTCAGAAGTTAGAATTTCTTTCAACATTATGAAGCCCTTTTTTATATATTTTGACTCTGCATCAAAAGCTGAAAATATGTAGTCTCGAAGTCATTTCGAGAAATTGACGTTTTAAGTTTCTGTTTCCAAATTCAAACGGATGTATCTTCGCCAATAATTGTCAGAAGTTAGAATTTCTTTCAACATTATGAAGCCCTTTTTATATATTTTGATTCTGCATCAAAAGCTGAAAATATGTAGTCTCGAAGTCATTTCGAGAAATTGACGTTTTAAGTTTCTGTTTCCAAATTCAAACGGATGTATCTTCGCCAATAATTGTCAGAAGTTAGAATTTCTTTCAACATTATGAAGCCCTTTTTATATATTTTGACTCTGCATCAAAAGCTGAAAATATGTAGTCTCGAAGTCATTTCGAGAAATTGACGTTTTAAGTTTCTGTTTCCAAATTCAAACGGATGTATCTTCGCCAATAATTGTCAGAAGTTAGAATTTCTTTCAACATTATGAAGCCCTTTTTATATATTTTGATTCTGCATCAAAAGCTGAAAATATGTAGTCTCGAAGTCATTTCGAGAAATTGACGTTTTAAGTTTCTGTTTTCCAAATTCAAACGGATGTATCTTCGCCAATAATTGTCAGAAGTTAGAATTTCTTTCAACATTATGAAGCCCTTTTTATATATTTTGACTCTGCATCAAAAGCTGAAAATATGTAGTCTCGAAGTCATTTCGAGAAATTGACGTTTTAAGTTTCTGTTTCCAAATTCAAACGGATGTATCTTCGCCAATAATTGTCAGAAGTTAGAATTTCTTTCAACATTATGAAGCCCTTTTTATATATTTTGACTCTGCATCAAAAGCTGAAAATATGTAGTCTCGAAGTCATTTCGAGAAATTGACGTTTTAAGTTTCTGTTTCCAAATTCAAACGGATGTATCTTCGCCAATAATTGTCAGAAGTTAGAATTTCTTTCAACATTATGAAGCCCCTTTTTATATATTTTGATTCTGCATCCAAAAGCTGAAAATATGTAGTCTCGAAGTCATTTCGAGAAATTGACGTTTTAAGTTTCTTTTCCCAAATTCAAACGGATGTATCTTCGCCAATAATTGTCAGAAGTTAGAATTTCTTTCAACATTATGAAGCCCTTTTTATATATTTTGACTCTGCATCAAAAGCTGAAAATATGTAGTCTCGAAGTCATTTCGAGAAATTGACGTTTTAAGTTTCTGTTTCCAAATTCAAACGGATGTATCTTCGCCAATAATTGTCAGAAGTTAGAATTTCTTTCAACATTATGAAGCCCTTTTTATATATTTTGACTCTGCATCAAAAGCTGAAAATATGTAGTCTCGAAGTCATTTCGAGAAATTGACGTTTTAAGTTTCTGTTTCCAAATTCAAACGGATGTATCTTCGCCAATAATTGTCAGAAGTTAGAATTTCTTTCAACATTATGAAGCCCTTTTTATATATTTTGACTCTGCATCAAAAGCTGAAAATATGTAGTCTCGAAGTCATTTCGAGAAATTGACGTTTTAAGTTTCTGTTTCCAAATTCAAACGGATGTATCTTCGCCAATAATTGTCAAGTTAGAATTTCTTTCAACATTATGAAGCCCTTTTTATATATTTTGACTCTGCATCAAAAGCTGAAAATATGTAGTCTCGAAGTCATTTCGAGAAATTGACGTTTTAAGTTTCTGTTTCCAAATTCAAACGGATGTATCTTCGCCAATAATTGTCAGAAGTTAGAATTTCTTTCAACATTATGAAGCCCTTTTTATATATTTTGATTCTGCATCAAAAGCTGAAAATATGTAGTCTCGAAGTCATTTCGAGAAATTGACGTTTTAAGTTTCTGTTTCCAAATTCAAACGGATGTATCTTCGCCAATAATTGTCAGAAGTTAGAATTTCTTTCAACATTATGAAGCCCTTTTTATATATTTTGACTCTGCATCAAAAGCTGAAAATATGTAGTCTCGAAGTCATTTCGAGAAATTGACGTTTTAAGTTTCTGTTTCCAAATTCAAACGGATGTATCTTCGCCAATAATTGTCAGAAGTTAGAATTTCTTTCAACATTATGAAGCCCTTTTTATATATTTTGACTCTGCATCAAAAGCTGAAAATATGTAGTCTCGAAGTCATTTCGAGAAATTGACGTTTTAAGTTTCTGTTTCCAAATTCAAACGGATGTATCTTCGCCAATAATTGTCAGAAGTTAGAATTTCTTTCAACATTATGAAGCCCTTTTTATATATTTTGATTCTGCATCAAAAGCTGAAAATATGTAGTCTCGAAGTCATTTCGAGAAATTGACGTTTTAAGTTTCTGTTTCCAAATTCAAACGGATGTATCTTCGCCAATAATTGTCAGAAGTTAGAATTTCTTTCAACATTATGAAGCCCTTTTTATATATTTTGACTCTGCATCAAAAGCTGAAAATATGTAGTCTCGAAGTCATTTCGAGAAATTGACGTTTTAAGTTTCTGTTTCCAAATTCAAACGGATGTATCTTCGCCAATAATTGTCAGAAGTTAGAATTTCTTTCAACATTATGAAGCCCTTTTTATATATTTTGACTCTGCATCAAAAGCTGAAAATATGTAGTCTCGAAGTCATTTCGAGAAATTGACGTTTTAAGTTTCTGTTTCCAAATTCAAACGGATGTATCTTCGCCAATAATTGTCAGAAGTTAGAATTTCTTTCAACATTATGAAGCCCTTTTTATATATTTTGACTCTGCATCAAAAGCTGAAAATATGTAGTCTCGAAGTCATTTCGAGAAATTGACGTTTTAAGTTTCTGTTTCCAAATTCAAACGGATGTATCTTCGCCAATAATTGTCAGAAGTTAGAATTTCTTTCAACATTATGAAGCCCTTTTTATATATTTTGACTCTGCATCAAAAGCTGAAAATATGTAGTCTCGAAGTCATTTCGAGAAATTGACGTTTTAAGTTTCTGTTTCCAAATTCAAACGGATGTATCTTCGCCAATAATTGTCAGAAGTTAGAATTTCTTTCAACATTATGAAGCCCTTTTTATATATTTTGACTCTGCATCAAAAGCTGAAAATATGTAGTCTCGAAGTCATTTCGAGAAATTGACGTTTTAAGTTTCTGTTTCCAAATTCAAACGGATGTATCTTCGCCAATAATTGTCAGAAGTTAGAATTTCTTTCAACATTATGAAGCCCTTTTTATATATTTTGACTCTGCATCAAAAGCTGAAAATATGTAGTCTCGAAGTCATTTCGAGAAATTGACGTTTTAAGTTTCTGTTTCCAAATTCAAACGGATGTATCTTCGCCAATAATTGTCAGAAGTTAGAATTTCTTTCAACATTATGAAGCCCTTTTTATATATTTTGACTCTGCATCAAAAGCTGAAAATATGTAGTCTCGAAGTCATTTCGAGAAATTGACGTTTTAAGTTTCTGTTTCCAAATTCAAACGGATGTATCTTCGCCAATAATTGTCAGAAGTTAGAATTTCTTTCAACATTATGAAGCCCTTTTTATATATTTTGACTCTGCATCAAAAGCTGAAAATATGTAGTCTCGAAGTCATTTCGAGAAATTGACGTTTTAAGTTTCTGTTTCCAAATTCAAACGGATGTATCTTCGCCAATAATTGTCAGAAGTTAGAATTTCTTTCAACATTATGAAGCCCTTTTTATATATTTTGACTCTGCATCAAAAGCTGAAAATATGTAGTCTCGAAGTCATTTCGAGAAATTGACGTTTTAAGTTTCTGTTTCCAAATTCAAACGGATGTATCTTCGCCAATAATTGTCAGAAGTTAGAATTTCTTTCAACATTATGAAGCCCTTTTTTATATATTTTGACTCTGCATCAAAAGCTGAAAATATGTAGT
>NW_025062623.1:0-21109 GCF_018153295.1 Drosophila grimshawi | reverse complement strand
CTATTTAATGCTTTCCATATATTTTTCTATTTATCCAAGAATATCCCTTAATATCTTTCTTAGATGAGTCGGAAGTCAAATTATTTTAATGCAGTTTTGTTTCAAGGATCAAGTGAATTCTAAAAACACCTTTATAATTGAAATGGGGCAATTTTTGACGAAGATATGGCCATTTATATCAAGGTAGACCCTATTTAATGCTTTCCATATATTTTCAATTTATCGAAGAATATCCCTTAATATTTTTCTTAGATGAGTCGAGAACTTGAATTATTTTAATGCGGTTTTGTGTCAAAGATTAAGCGAATTCTAAAAACACCTTTATAATTGAAGTGGGGCAATTTTTGACGAAGATATGGCCATTTATTTCAAGGTAGACCCTATTTAATGCTTTCCATATATTTTCGCTTTATCGAAGAATATCCCTTAATATCTTTTTTAGATGAGTCGGAAGTCAAATTATTTTAATGCAGTTTGTTTCCAATGATCAAGTGAATTCTAAAAACACCTTCATAATTGAAATGGGGCAATTTTTGACGAAGATATGGCCATTTATTTCAAGGTAGACCCTATTTAATGCTTTCCATATATTTTCTATTTATCAAAGAATATCCCTTAATATCTTTCTTAGATGAGTCGGAAGTCAAATTATTTTAAAGCAGTTTTGTTTTCCAAAGATCAAGCGAATTCAAAAAACACCTGTATAATTGAAATGGGGCAATTTTAGACGAAGACATGGTCGCATTTATTTCAAGGTAGACCCTATTTAATGCTTTCCATATATTTTCTATTTATCAGAAGAATATACCCTTAATATCTTTCTTGCAAGATGAGTCGAAAGTCAAATTATTTTAATGCAGTTTTGTTCCAAAGATCGAGTGAATTCTAAAAACACCTTTATAATTGAAATGGGGCAATTTTGGCGAAGATATGGCCATTTATTTCAAGGTAGACCCTATTTAATGCTTTCCATATATTTTCTATTTATCGAAGAATTTCCCTTAATATCTTTCTTAGATGAGTCGGAAGTCAAATTATTTTAATGCAGTTTTGTTTCAAAGATCAAGCGAATTCTAAAAACACCTTTATAATTGAAATGGGGCAATTTTTGACGAAGATATGGCCATTTATTTGAAGGTAGACACTATTTAATGCTTTCCATATATTTTCTATTTATCGAAGAATATCCCTTAATATCTTTCTTAGATGAGTCGGAAGTCAAATTATTTTAATGCAGTTTTGTTCCAAAGATCGAGCGAATTCTAAAAAACACCTTTATAATTGAAGTGGGGCAATTTTTGACGAAGATATGGCCATTTATTTCAAGGTAGACCCTATTTAATGCTTTCCATATATTTTCTATTTATCGAATATCCCTTAATATCTTTCTTAGATGAGTCGGAAGTCAAATTATTTTAATGCAGTTTTGTTCCAAAGATCGAGTGAATTCTAAAAACACCTGTATAATTGAAATGGGGCAATTTTTGACGAAGATATGGCCATTTATTACAATGTAGACCCTATTTAATGCTTTCCATATATTTTCTATTTATCAAAGAATATCCCTTAATATCTTTCTTAGATGAGTCGGAGTCAAATTATTTTAATGCAGTTTTGTTCCAAAGATCAAGTGAATTCTAAAAACACCTTTATAATTGAAATGGGGGCAATTTTTGACGAAGATATGGCCATTTATATCAAGATAGACCCTATTTAATGCTTTCCATATATTTTCTGTTTGATCAAAGAATATCCCTTAATATCTTTCTTAGATGAGTCCGGAAGTCAAATTATTTTAATGCAGTTTTGTTCCAAAGATCGAGCGAATTCTAAAAACACCTTTATAATTGAAATGGGGCAATTTTTGACGAAGATATGGCCATTTATTTGAAGGTAGACCCTATTTAATGCTTTCCATATATTTTCTATTTATCGAAGAATATCCCTTAATATCTTTCTTAGATGAGTCGGAAGTCAAACTATTTTAATGCAGTTTTGTTCCAAAGATCGAGCGAATTCTAAAAACACCTTTATAATTGAAATGGGGCAATTTTTTGACGAAGAATATGGCCATTTATTTCAAGGTAGACCCTATTTAATGCTTTCCATATATTTTCAATTTATCGAAGAATATCCCTTAATATCTTTCTTAGATGAGTCGGAAGTCAAATTATTTTAATGCAGTTTTGGTCTAAAGATCGAGCGAATTCTAAAAACACCTGTATAATTGAAGTGGGGCAATTTTTGACGAAGATATGGCCATTTATTTCAAGGTAGACCCTATTTAATGCTTTCCATATATTTTCTATTTATCGAAGAATATCCCTTAATATCTTTCTTAGATGAGTCGGAAGTCAAATTATTTTAATGCAGTTTTTGTTCCAAAGATCAAGTGAATTCTAAAAACACATTTATAATTGAAGTGGGGCAATTTTTGACGAAGATATGGCCATTTATATCAAGGTAGACCCTATTTAATGCTTTCCATATATTTTCTATTTATCGAAGAATATCCCTTAATATCTTTCTTAGATGAGTCGGAAGTCAAATTATTTTAATGCAGTTTTGTGCCAAAGATCAAGCAAATTCTAAAAACACCTTTATAATTGAAGTGGGGCAGTGCTTGGCGAAGATATGGCCATTTATTTCAAGGTAGACCCTATTTAATGCTTTCCATATATTTTCTATTTATCGAAGAATATCCCTTAATATCTTTCTTAGATGGGTCGGAAGTCAAATTGTTTTAATGCAGTTTTGTTCCAAAGATCGAGTGAATTCTAAAAACACCTTTATAATTGAAATGGGGCAATTTTAGACGAAGATATGGCCATTTATTTCAAGGTAGACCGTATTTAATGCTTTCCATATATTTTCTATTTATCGAAGAATATCCCTTAATATCTTTCTTAGATGAGTCGGAAGTCAAATTATTTAAATGCAGTTTTGTTCCAAAAGATCAAGTGAATTCTAAAAACACCTTTATAATTGAAATGGGGCAATTTTTGACGAAGATATGGCCATTTATTTCAAGGTAGACCCTATTTAATGCTTTCCATATATTTTCTATTTATCGAAGAATATCCCTTAATATCTTTCTTAGATGAGTCGGAAGTCAAATTATTTTAATGCAGTTTTGTTCCAAAGATCAAGTGAATTCTAAAAACACCTTTATAATTGAAATGGGGCAATTTTAGACGAAGATATGGCCATTTATTTCAAGGTAGACCCTATTTAATGCTTTCCATATATTTTCTATTTATCGAAGAATATCCCTTAATATCTTTCTTAGATGAGTCGGAAGTCAAATTATTTTAATGCAGTTTTGTTCCAAAGATCAAGCGAATTCTAAAAACACCTTTATAATTGAAATGGGGCAATTTTTGACGAAGATATGGCCATTTATTTCAAGGTAGACCCTATTTAATGCTTTCCATATATTTTCTATTTATCGAAGAATATCCCTTAATATCTTTCTTAGATGAGTCGGAAGTCAAATTAGTTTAATGCAGTTTTGTTCCAAAGATCAAGTGAATTCTAAAAACACCTTTATAATTGAAATGGGGCAATTTTTGACGAAGATATGGCCATTTATTTCAAGGTAGACCCTATTTAATGCTTTCCATATATTTTCTATTTATCGAAGAATATCCTTAATATCTTTCTTAGATGAGTCGGAAGTCAAATTATTTTAATGCAGTTTTGTTCCAAAGATCAAGTGAATTCTAAAAGCACCTTTATAATTGAAATGGGGCAATTTTTGACGAAGATATGGCCATTTATTTCAAGGTAGACCCTATTTAATGCTTTCCATATATTTTCTATTTATCGAAGAATATCCCTTAATATCTTTCTTAGATGAGTCGGAAGTCAAATTATTTTAATGCAGTTTTGTTCCAAAGATCAAGTGAATTCTAAAAACACCTTTATAATTGAAATGGGGCAATTTTTGACGAAGATATGGCCATTTATTTCAAGGTAGACCCTATTTAATGCTTTCCATATATTTTCTATTTATCGAAGAATATCCCTTAATATCTTTCTTAGATGAGTCGGAAGTCAAATTATTTTAATGCAGTTTTTGTTTCCAAAGATCAAGTGAATTCTAAAAACACCTTTATAATTGAAATGGGGCAATTTTTGACGAAGATATGGCCATTTATTTCAAGGTAGACCCTATTTAATGCTTTCCATATATTTTCTATTTATCGAAGAATATCCCTTAATATCTTTTTTAGATGAGTCGGAAGTCAAATTATTTTAATGCAGTTTTTGTTCCAAAGATCAAGCGAATTCTAAAAACACCTTTATAATTGAAATGGGGCAATTTTTGACGAAGATATGGCCATTTATTTCAAGGTAGACCCTATTTAATGCTTTCCATATATTTTCTATTTATCGAAGAATATCCCTTAATATCTTTCTTAGATGAGTCGGAAGTCAAATTATTTTAATGCAGTTTTGTTCCAAAGATCAAGTGAATTCCAAAAAACACCTTTATAATTGAAATGGGGCAATTTTTGACGAAGATATGGCCATTTATTTCAAGGTAGACCCTATTTAATGCTTTCCATATATTTTCTATTTATCGAAGAATATCCCTTAATATCTTTCTTAGATGAGTCGGAAGTCAAATTATTTTAATGCAGTTTTGTTCCAAAGATCAAGTGAATTCTAAAAACACCTTTATAATTGAAATGGGGCAATTTTTGACGAAGATATGGCCATTTATTTCAAGGTAGACCCTATTTAATGCTTTCCATATATTTTCTATTTATCGAAGAATATCCCTTAATATCTTTCTTAGATGAGTCGGAAGTCAAATTATTTTAATGCAGTTTTGTTCCAAAGATCAAGTGAATTCTAAAAACACCTTTATAATTGAAATGGGGCAATTTTTGACGAAGATATGGCCATTTATTTCAAGGTAGACCCTATTTAATGCTTTCCATATATTTTCTATTTATCGAAGAATATCCCTTAATATCTTTCTTAGATGAGTCGGAAGTCAAATTATTTTAATGCAGTTTTGTTCCAAAGATTAAGCGAATTCTAAAAACACCTTTATAATTGAAGTGGGGCAATTTTTGACGAAGATATGGCCATTTATTTCAAGGTAGACCCTATTTAATGCTTTCCATATATTTTCTATTTATCGAAGAATATCCCTTAATATCTTTCTTAGATGAGTCGGAAGTCAAATTATTTTAATGCAGTTTTGTTCCAAGATCAAGTGAATTCTAAAAACACCTTTATAATTGAAATGGGGCAATTTTTGACGAAGATATGGCCATTTATTTCAAAGGTAGACCCTATTTAATGCTTTCCATATATTTTCTATTTATCGAAGAATATCCCTTAATATCTTTCTTAGATGAGTCGGAAGTCAAATTATTTTAATGCAGTTTTGTTCCAAAGATCAAGTGAATTCCAAAAAAAAAAAACACCTTTATAATTGAAATGGGGCAATTTTTGACGAAGATATGGCCATTTATTTCAAGGTAGACCCTATTTAATGCTTTCCATATATTTTCTATTTATCGAAGAATATCCCTTAATATCTTTCTTAGATGAGTCGGAAGTCAAATTATTTTAATGCAGTTTTGTTCCAAAGATCAAGCGAATTCTAAAAACACCTTTATAATTGAAATGGGGCAATTTTTGACGAAGATATGGCCATTTATTTCAAGGTAGACCCTATTTAATGCTTTCCATATATTTTCTATTTATCGAAGAATATCCCTTAATATCTTTCTTAGATGAGTCGGAAGTCAAATTATTTTAATGCAGTTTTGTTCCAAAGATGAAGTGAATTCTAAAAACACCTTTATAATTGAAATGGGGCAATTTTTGATGAAGATATGGCCATTTATTTCAAGGTAGACCCTATTTAATGCTTTCCATATATTTTCTATTTATCGAAGAATATCCCTTAATATCTTTCTTAGATGAGTCGGAAGTCAAATTATTTTAATGCAGTTTTGTTCCAAAGATCAAGTGAATTCTAAAAACACCTTTATAATTGAAATGGGGCAATTTTGGACGAAGATATGGCCATTTATTTCAAGGTAGACCCTATTTAATACTTTCCATATATTTTCTATTTATCGAAGAATATCCCTTAATATCTTTCTTAGATGAGTCGGAAGTCAAATGTATTTTAATGCAGTTTTGTTCCAAAGATCAGGTGAATTCCAAAAAACACCTTTATAATTGAAATGGGGCAATTTTTGACGAAGATATGGCCATTTATTTCAAGGTTGACCCTATTTAATGCTTCCCTTATATTTTCTATTTATCGAAGAATATCCCTTAATATCTTTCTTAGATGAGTCGGAAGTCAAATTATTTTAATGCAGTTTTGTTCCAAAGATCAAGTAGAATTCTAAAAACACCTTTATAATTGAAATGGGGCAATTTTTGACGAAAGATATGGCCATTTATTTCAAGGTAGACCCTATTTAATGCTTTCCATATATTTTCTATTTATCGAAGAATATCCCTTAATATCTTTCTTAGATGAGTCGGAAGTCAAATTATTTTAATGCAGTTTTGTTCCAAAGATCGAGTGAATTCTAAAAACACCTTTATAATTGAAATGGGGCAATTTTTGACGAAGATATGGCCATTTATTTCAAGGTAGACCCTATTTAATGCTTTCCATATATTTTCTATTTATCGAAGAATATCCCTTAATATCTTTCTTAGATGAGTCGGAAGTCAAATTATTTTAATGCAGTTTTGTTCCAAAGGTCGAGTGAATTCTAAAAACACCTTTAAAATTGAAATGGGGCAATTTTTGACGAAGATATGGCCATTTATTTCAAGGTAGACCCTATTTAATGCTTTCCATATATTTTCTATTTATCGAAGAATATCCCTTAATATCTTTCTTAGATGAGTCGGAAGTCAAATTATTTTAATGCAGTTTTGTTCCAAAGATCAAGTGAATTCTAAAAACACCTTTATAATTGAAATGGGGCAATTTTTGACGAAGATATAGCCATTTATTTCAAGGTAGACCCTATTTAATGCTTTCCTATATATTTTCTATTAATCGAAGAATATCCCTTAATATCTTTCTTAGATGAGTCGGAAGTCAAATTATTTTAATGCAGTTTTGTTCCAAAGATCAAGCGAATTCTAAAAACACCTTTATAATTGAAATGGGGCAATTTTTGACGAAGATATGGCCATTTATTTCAAGGTAGACCCTATTTAATGCTTTCCATATATTTTCTATTTATCGAAGAATATCCCTTAATATCTTTCTTAGATGAGTCGGAAGTCAAATTATTTTAATGCAGTTTTGTTTCCAAAGATCGAGTGAATTCAAAAAACACCTTTATAATTGAAATGGGGCAATTTTTGACGAAGATATGGCCATTTATTTCAAGGTAGACCCTATTTAATGCTTTCCATATATTTTCTATTTATCGAAGAATATCCCTTAATATCTTTCTTAGATGAGTCGGAAGTCAAATTATTTTAATGCAGTTTTGTTCCAAAGATCAAGTGAATTCTAAAAACACCTTTATAATTGAAATGGGGCAATTTTTGACGAAGATATGGCCATTTATTTCAAGGTAGACCCTATTTAATGCTTTCCATATATTTTCTATTTATCGAAGAATATCCCTTAATATCTTTCTTAGATGAGTCGGAAGTCAAATTATTTTAATGCAGTTTTGTTCCAAAGATCAAGTGAATTCTAAAAACACCTTTATAATTGAAATGGGGCAATTTTTGACGAAGATATGGCCATTTATTTCAAGGTAGACCCTATTTAATGCTTTCCATATATTTTCTATTTATCGAAGAATATCCCTTAATATCTTTCTTAGATGAGTCGGAAGTCAAATTATTTTAATGCAGTTTTGTTCCAAAGATCAAGTGAATTCTAAAAACACCTTTATAATTGAAATGGGGCAATTTTTGACGAAGATATGGCCATTTATTTCAAGGTAGACCCTATTTAATGCTTTCCATATATTTTCTATTTATCGAAGAATATCCCTTAATATCTTTCTTAGATGAGTCGGAAGTCAAATTATTTTAATGCAGTTTTGTTTCCAAAGATCGAGTGAATTCTAAAAACACCTTTATAATTGAAATGGGGCAATTTTTGACGAAGATATGGCCATTTATTTCAAGGTAGACCCTATTTAATGCTTTCCATATATTTTCTATTTATCGAAGAATATCCCTTAATATCTTTCTTAGATGAGTCGGAAGTCAAATTATTTTAATGCAGTTTTGTTCCAAAGATCAAGTGAATTCTAAAAACACCTTTATAATTGAAATGGGGCAATTTTTGACGAAGATATGGCCATTTATTTCAAGGTAGACCCTATTTAATGCTTTCCATATATTTTCTATTTATCGAAGAATATCCCTTAATATCTTTCTTAGATGAGTCGGAAGTCAAATTATTTTAATGCAGTTTTGTTCCAAAGATCAAGTGAATTCTAAAAACACCTTTATAATTGAAATGGGGCAATTTTTTGACGAAGATATGGCCATTTATTTCAAGGTAGACCCTATTTAATGCTTTCCATATATTTTCTATTTATCGAAGAATATCCCTTAATATCTTTCTTAGATGAGTCGGAAGTCAAATTATTTTAATGCAGTTTTGTTCCAAAGATCAAGTGAATTCTAAAAACACCTTTATAATTGAAATGGGGCAATTTTTGACGAAGATATGGCCATTTATTTCAAGGTAGACCCTATTTAATGCTTTCCATATATTTTCTATTTATCGAAGAATATCCCTTAATATCTTTCTTAGATGAGTCGGAAGTCAAATTATTTTAATGCAGTTTTGTTTCCAAAGATCAAGTGAATTCTAAAAACACCTTTATAATTGAAATGGGGCAATTTTTGACGAAGATATGGCCATTTATTTCAAGGTAGACCCTATTTAATGCTTTCCATATATTTTCTATTTATCGAAGAATATCCCTTAATATCTTTCTTAGATGAGTCGGAAGTCAAATTATTTTAATGCAGTTTTGTTCCAAAGATCAAGTGAATTCTAAAAACACCTTTATAATTGAAATGGGGCAATTTTTGACGAAGATATGGCCATTTATTTCAAGGTAGACCCTATTTAATGCTTTCCATATATTTTCTATTTATCGAAGAATATCCCTTAATATCTTTCTTAGATGAGTCGGAAGTCAAATTATTTTAATGCAGTTTTGTTCCAAAGATCGAGTGAATTCTAAAAACACCTTTATAATTGAAATGGGGCAATTTTTGACGAAGATATGGCCATTTATTTCAAGGTAGACCCTATTTAATGCTTTCCATATATTTTCTATTTATCGAAGAATATCCCTTAATATCTTTCTTAGATGAGTCGGAAGTCAAATTATTTTAATGCAGTTTTGTTCCAAAGATCAAGTGAATTCTAAAAACACCTTTATAATTGAAATGGGGCAATTTTTGACGAAGATATGGCCATTTATTTCAAGGTAGACCCTATTTAATGCTTTCCATATATTTTCTATTTATCGAAGAATATCCCTTAATATCTTTCTTAGATGAGTCGGAAGTCAAATTATTTTAATGCAGTTTTGTTCCAAAGATCAAGTGAATTCTAAAAACACCTTTATAATTGAAATGGGGCAATTTTTGACGAAGATATGGCCATTTATTTCAAGGTAGACCCTATTTAATGCTTTCCATATATTTTCTATTTATCGAAGAATATCCCTTAATATCTTTCTTAGATGAGTCGGAAGTCAAATTATTTTAATGCAGTTTTGTTCCAAAGATCAAGTGAATTCTAAAAACACCTTTATAATTGAAATGGGGCAATTTTTTGACGAAGATATGGCCATTTATTTCAAGGTAGACCCTATTTAATGCTTTCCATATATTTTCTATTTATCGAAGAATATCCCTTAATATCTTTCTTAGATGAGTCGGAAGTCAAATTATTTTAATGCAGTTTTGTTCCAAAGATCAAGTGAATTCTAAAAACACCTTTATAATTGAAATGGGGCAATTTTTGACGAAGATATGGCCATTTATTTCAAGGTAGACCCTATTTAATGCTTTCCATATATTTTCTATTTATCGAAGAATATCCCTTAATATCTTTCTTAGATGAGTCGGAAGTCAAATTATTTTAATGCAGTTTTCGTTCCAAAGATCAAGTGAATTCTAAAAACACCTTTATAATTGAAATGGGGCAATTTTTGACGAAGATATGGCCATTTATTTCAAGGTAGACCCTATTTAATGCTTTCCATATATTTTCTATTTATCGAAGAATATCCCTTAATATCTTTCTTAGATGAGTCGGAAGTCAAATTATTTTAATGCAGTTTTGTTCCAAAGATCAAGTGAATTCTAAAAACACCTTTATAATTGAAATGGGGCAATTTTTGACGAAGATATGGCCATTTATTTCAAGGTAGACCCTATTTAATGCTTTCCATATATTTTCTATTTATCGAAGAATATCCCTTAATATCTTTCTTAGATGAGTCGGAAGTCAAATTATTTTAATGCAGTTTTGTTCCAAAGATCAAGTGAATTCTAAAAACACCTTTATAATTGAAATGGGGCAATTTTTGACGAAGATATGGCCATTTATTTCAAGGTAGACCCTATTTAATGCTTTCCATATATTTTCTATTTATCGAAGAATATCCCTTAATATCTTTCTTAGATGAGTCGGAAGTCAAATTATTTTAATGCAGTTTTGTTCCAAAGATCAAGTGAATTCTAAAAACACCTTTATAATTGAAATGGGGCAATTTTTGACGAAGATATGGCCATTTATTTCAAGGTAGACCCTATTTAATGCTTTCCATATATTTTCTATTTATCGAAGAATATCCCTTAATATCTTTCTTAGATGAGTCGGAAGTCAAATTATTTTAATGCAGTTTTGTTCCAAAGATCAAGTGAATTCTAAAAACACCTTTATAATTGAAATGGGGCAATTTTTGACGAAGATATGGCCATTTATTTCAAGGTAGACCCTATTTAATGCTTTCCATATATTTTCTATTTATCGAAGAATATCCCTTAATATCTTTCTTAGATGAGTCGGAAGTCAAATTATTTTAATGCAGTTTTGTTCCAAAGATCGAGTGAATTCTAAAAACACCTTTATAATTGAAATGGGGCAATTTTTGACGAAGATATGGCCATTTATTTCAAGGTAGACCCTATTTAATGCTTTCCATATATTTTCTATTTATCGAAGAATATCCCTTAATATCTTTCTTAGATGAGTCGGAAGTCAAATTATTTTAATGCAGTTTTGTTCCAAAGATCAAGTGAATTCTAAAAACACCTTTATAATTGAAATGGGGCAATTTTTGACGAAGATATGGCCATTTATTTCAAGGTAGACCCTATTTAATGCTTTCCATATATTTTCTATTTATCGAAGAATATCCCTTAATATCTTTCTTAGATGAGTCGGAAGTCAAATTATTTTAATGCAGTTTTGTTCCAAAGATCAAGTGAATTCTAAAAACACCTTTATAATTGAAATGGGGCAATTTTTGACGAAGATATGGCCATTTATTTCAAGGTAGACCCTATTTAATGCTTTCCATATATTTTCTATTTATCGAAGAATATCCCTTAATATCTTTCTTAGATGAGTCGGAAGTCAAATTATTTTAATGCAGTTTTGTTCCAAAGATCAAGTGAATTCTAAAAACACCTTTATAATTGAAATGGGGCAATTTTTGACGAAGATATGGCCATTTATTTCAAGGTAGACCCTATTTAATGCTTTCCATATATTTTCTATTTATCGAAGAATATCCCTTAATATCTTTCTTAGATGAGTCGGAAGTCAAATTATTTTAATGCAGTTTTGTTCCAAAGATCAAGTGAATTCTAAAAACACCTTTATAATTGAAATGGGGCAATTTTTGACGAAGATATGGCCATTTATTTCAAGGTAGACCCTATTTAATGCTTTCCATATATTTTCTATTTATCGAAGAATATCCCTTAATATCTTTCTTAGATGAGTCGGAAGTCAAAATTATTTTAATGCAGTTTTGTTTCAAAGATCAAGTGAATTCTAAAAACACCTTTATAATTGAAATGGGGCAATTTTTTTGACGAAGATATGGCCATTTATTTCAAGGTAGACCCTATTTAATGCTTTCCATATATTTTCTATTTATCGAAGAATATCCCTTAATATCTTTCTTAGATGAGTCGGAAGTCAAATTATTTTAATGCAGTTTTGTTCCAAAGATCAAGTGAATTCTAAAAACACCTTTATAATTGAAATGGGGCAATTTTTGACGAAGATATGGCCATTTATTTCAAGGTAGACCCTATTTAATGCTTTCCATATATTTTCTATTTATCGAAGAATATCCCTTAATATCTTTCTTAGATGAGTCGGAAGTCAAATTATTTTAATGCAGTTTTGTTCCAAAGATCAAGTGAATTCTAAAAACACCTTTATAATTGAAATGGGGCAATTTTTGACGAAGATATGGCCATTTATTTCAAGGTAGACCCTATTTAATGCTTTCCATATATTTTCTATTTATCGAAGAATATCCCTTAATATCTTTCTTAGATGAGTCGGAAGTCAAATTATTTTAATGCAGTTTTGTTCCAAAGATCAAGTGAATTCTAAAAAACACCTTTATAATTGAAATGGGGCAATTTTTGACGAAGATATGGCCATTTATTTCAAGGTAGACCCTATTTAATGCTTTCCATATATTTTCTATTTATCGAAGAATATCCCTTAATATCTTTCTTAGATGAGTCGGAAGTCAAATTATTTTAATGCAGTTTTGTTCCAAAGATCAAGTGAATTCTAAAAACACCTTTATAATTGAAATGGGGCAATTTTTGACGAAGATATGGCCATTTATTTCAAGGTAGACCCTATTTAATGCTTTCCATATATTTTCTATTTATCGAAGAATATCCCTTAATATCTTTCTTAGATGAGTCGGAAGTCAAATTATTTTAATGCAGTTTTGTTCCAAAGATCAAGCGAATTCTAAAAACACCTTTATAATTGAAGTGGGGCAATTTTTGACGAAGATATGGCCATTTATTTCAAGGTAGACCCTATTTAATGCTTTCCATATATTTTCTATTTATCGAAGAATATCCCTTAATATCTTTCTTAGATGAGTCGGAAGTCAAATTATTTTAATGCAGTTTTGTTCCAAAGATCAAGTGAATTCTAAAAACACCTTTATAATTGAAATGGGGCAATTTTTGACGAAGATATGGCCATTTATTTCAAGGTAGACCCTATTTAATGCTTTCCATATATTTTCTATTTATCGAAGAATATCCCTTAATATCTTTCTTAGATGAGTCGGAAGTCAAATTATTTTAATGCAGTTTTGTTCCAAAGATCAAGTGAATTCTAAAAACACCTTTATAATTGAAATGGGGCAATTTTTTGACGAAGATATGGCCATTTATTTCAAGGTAGACCCTATTTAATGCTTTCCATATATTTTCTATTTATCGAAGAATATCCCTTAATATCTTTCTTAGATGAGTCGGAAGTCAAATTATTTTAATGCAGTTTTGTTCCAAAGATCAAGTGAATTCTAAAAACACCTTTATAATTGAAATGGGGCAATTTTTGACGAAGATATGGCCATTTATTTCAAGGTAGACCCTATTTAATGCTTTCCATATATTTTCTATTTATCGAAGAATATCCCTTAATATCTTTCTTAGATGAGTCGGAAGTCAAATTATTTTAATGCAGTTTTGTTCCAAAGATCAAGCGAATTCTAAAACACCTTTATAATTGAAATGGGGCAATTTTTGACGAAGATATGGCCATTTATTTCAAGGTAGACCCTATTTAATGCTTTCCATATATTTTCTATTTATCGAAGAATATCCCTTAATATCTTTCTTAGATGAGTCGGAAGTCAAATTATTTTAATGCAGTTTGTTTCAAAGATTAAGTGAATTCTAAAAACACCTTTATAATTGAAATGGGGCAATTTTTTGACGAAGATATGGCCATTTATTTCAAGGTAGACCCTATTTAATGCTTTCCATATATTTTCTATTTATCGAAGAATATCCCTTAATATCTTTCTTAGATGAGTCGGAAGTCAAATTATTTTAATGCAGTTTTGTTCCAAAGATCAAGTGAATTCTAAAAACACCTTTATAATTGAAATGGGGCAATTTTTGACGAAGATATGGCCATTTATTTCAAGGTAGACCCTATTTAATGCTTTCCATATATTTTCTATTTATCGAAGAATATCCCTTAATATCTTTCTTAGATGAGTCGGAAGTCAAATTATTTTAATGCAGTTTTGTTCCAAAGATCAAGCGAATTCTAAAAACACCTTTATAATTGAAATGGGGCAATTTTTGATGAAGATATGGCCATTTATTTCAAGGTAGACCCTATTTAATGCTTTCCATATATTTTCTATTTATCGAAAATATCCCTTAATATCTTTCTTAGATGAGTCGGAAGTCAAATTATTTTAATGCAGTTTTGTTCCAAAGATCAAGTGAATTCTAAAAACACCTTTATAATTGAAATGGGGAATTTTTGACGAAGATATGGCCATTTATTTCCCAAGGTAGACCCTATTTAATGCTTTCCATATATTTTCTATTTATCGAAGAATATCCCTTAATATCTTTCTTAGATGAGTCGGAAGTCAAATTATTTTAATGCAGTTTTGTTCCAAAGATCGAGTGAATTCTAAAAACACCTTTATAATTGAAATGGGGCAATTTTTGACGAAGATATGGCCATTTATTTCAAGGTAGACCCTACTTAATGCTTTCCATATATTTTCTATTTATCGAACAATATCCCTTAATATCTTTCTTAGATGAGTCGGAAGTCAAATTATTTTAATGCAGTTTTCTTCCAAAGATCGAGTGAATTCTAAAACACCTTTTATAATTGAAATGGGCAATTTTTTGACGAAGATATGGCCATTTATTTGCAAGGTAGACCCTATTTAATGCTTTCCATATATTTTCTATTAATCGAAGAATATCCCTTAATATCTTTCTTAGATGAGTCGGAAGTCAAATTATTTTAATGCAGTTTTGTTCCAAAGATCAAGTGAATTCTAAAAACACCTTTATAATTGAATTGGGGCAATTTTTGACGAAGATATGGCCATTTATTTCAAGGTAGACCCAATTTAATGCTTTCCATATATTTTGCCATTTATCGAAGAATATCCCTTAATATCTTTCTTAGATGAGTCGGAAGTCAAATTATTTTAATGCAGTTTTGTTCCAAAGATCAAGTGAATTCTAAAAACACCTTTATAATTGAAATGGGGCAATTTTTGACGAAGATATGGCCATTTATTTCAAGGTAGACCCTATTTAATGCTTTCCATATATTTTCTATTTATCGAAGAATATCCCTTAATATCTTTCTTAGATGAGTCGGAAGTCAAATTATTTTAATGCAGTTTTGTTCCAAAGATCAAGTGAATTTTAAAAACACCTTTATAATTGAAATTGGGCAATTTTTGACGAAGATATGGCCATTTATTTCAAGGTAGACCCTATTTAATGCTTTCCATATATTTTCTATTTATCGAAGAATATCCCTTAATATCTTTCTTAGATGAGTCGGAAGTCAAATTATTTTAATGCAGTTTTGTTCCAAAGATCAAGTGAATTCTAAAAACACTTTATAATTGAAATGGGGCAATTTTTGACGAAGATATGGCCATTTATTTCAAGGTAGACCCTATTTAATGCTTTCCATATATTTTCTAGTTTATCGAAGAATATCCCTTAATATCTTTCTTAGATGAGTCGGAAGTCAAATTATTTTAATGCAGTTTTGATTCCAAAGATCAAGTGAATTCTAAAAACACCTTTATAATTGAAATGGGGCAATTTTTGACGAAGATATGGCCATTTATTTCAAGGTAGACCCTATTTAATGCTTTCCATATATTTTCTATTTATCGAATAATATCCCTTAATATCTTTCTTAGATGAGTCGGAAGTAAATTATTTTAATGTTGTTTTGTTCCAAAGATTAAGAATTCTAAAAACAACTTTATAATTGAAGTGGAGCAAGGTTTTTGACGAAAGGAGGGGGTATGGCATTATATTTCAACGTCGACTCTATTTAATGCTTTCAATATATTTTCTATTTATCGAAGAATATCCCTTAATATCTTTCTTGGATGAGCTCGGAAGTCAAATTATTTTAAATGCAGTTTTGTTCCAAAGATCGAGTGAATTCCTAAAAACACCTTTATAATTGAAATGAGGCAATTTTGACGAAGATATGGCCATTTATTTCAAAGGTGGACAATTTATTTAATGCTTTCTCCATATATCTTTCTATTTATCGAAGAATATCCCTTAATATTTCCTTTCTCTAGATGAGTCGGAAGTCAAATTATTTTAATGCAGTTTTGTGCCAAAGATCAAGTGAATTCTAAAAACAAACCTTAATAATTGAAATGGGGTAATTTTTGACAAAGATATGGCCATTTATTTCAAGGTAGATCCTATTTAATGCTTTCCACTATATTTTCTATTTATCGAAGAAATATCCCTTAATATCTTTCTTTGGATGAGTCGGAAGCCAAATTAGTTTAATGCAGTTCTTTCTTCAAAGTATTCAGTTTGAATTTAAAAACACCTTTATAATTGAAGTGGGGCACATTTTTAAAGATCGAAGATAAGGCCATTTATTTCCAAGGTAGAACCCTATTTAATGCAGTTCCATATATTTTCTATTTTATCGAAGAATATCCCTTAATATCTTCCTTAGATGAGTCGGAAGTCAAATTATTTTAATGCAGTTTTCTTCCACAAAGATCAGTAAATTCTTAAAAACACCTTTATAATTGAAATAGGGAATTTTTGACGAAGAAGATATGGCCATTTGTTTCAAGGTAGACCCTATTTAATGCTTTCCATATATTTTCTATTTATCGAAGAATATCCCTTAATATCTTTCTTAGATGAGTCGGAAGTCAAATTATTTTAATGCAGTTTGTTCCAAAGATCAAGCGAATTCTAAAAACACCGTTGAATGAATTGGGGCAATTTTTGACGAAGATATGGCCATTTATTTAGAGACCCATTCAGAGACCCTTAATGCTTTCCATTTATCAACGAAGAATATCCCTTATTATCTTTTTTAGATGAGTCGGAAGTCAAATTATTTTAACTGTTTTGTTCCCAAAGATCAAAATAATCTAAAAACACCTTTATAATTGAAATGGGGCAATTTTTGACGAAGATATGGCCATTTATTTCAAGGTTGACCCTATTTAATGCTTTCCATATATTTTCTATTTATCGAAGAATATCCCTTAATATCTTCTTAGATGAGTCGGAAGTCAAATTATTTTAATGCAGTTTTTTTTCCAAAGACCAAGTGAATTCTAAAAACACCTTTATAATTGAAATTGGGCAATTTTGATAAAGATATGGCCATTTATTTCAAGGTGGGCCCTATTTAATGCTTTCCATATATTTTCTATTTATCGAAGAATATCCGTTAATATCTTCTTAGATGAGCTCGGAAGCCAAATTTTTTTAATGCAGTTTTGATCTCCGAAAGATCAAGTGAATACTTAAAAACACCTTTATAATTGAAGTGGGGCAATTTTTGACGAGGATATGGCCCTTATTTTCAAGGTAGACCCTATTTTATGCTTTCCATATATTTTCTATTTATCGAAGAATATCCCTTAAATATCTTTCTTGGATGAGTTGGAAGTCAAATTATTTTAATGCAGTTTTGTTCCAAAGATTAAGTGAATTCTAAAAACACCTTTATAATTGAAGTGGGGCAATTTTTGACGAAGATATGGCCATTTATTTCAAGGTACACACTATTTAATGCTTTCCGTATATTTTCTATTTATCGAAGAATATCCCTTAATACCTTTCTTAGATGAGTCGGAAGTCAAATTATTTTAATGCTGTTTTGTTCCTTAAAGATTGGAGCGAATTCTAAAAACACCTTTATAATTGAAGTGGGGCAATTTTTTATCGAAGTTATGGGCCATTTATTTCAAGGGTATAACTTATTTAATGCTTTCCATATATCTTCTATTTATCGAAATATCCCTTAATATCTTTCCGAGATGAGTTGTAAGTCAAATTATTTTAATGCAGTTTTGTTCCAGAGATCGAGGAATTCTAAAAACACTTTTATAATTGAAGTGGGGCAATTTTGATGAAGATATAGCTATTTATTTCAAGTGACACTATTTAATGCTTTCCATATATTTTCTATTTATCGAAGAATATCCCTTAATATCTTTCTTAGATGAATCGGAAGTCAAATTATTTTAATGCAGTTTTGTTCCAAAGATCGAGTGAATTCTAAAAACAACTTTATAATTGAAATGGGGCAATTTTTGACGAAGATATGGGCATTTATTTCATGGTAGACCCTATTTATTGCTTTCCATATATTTTCTATTTATCGAAGAATATCCCTTAATATCTTTCTTAGATGAGTCGGAAGTCAAATCATTGTAATGCAGTTTTGTTCCAAAGATTGAGTGAAATTCTTAAAACACCTTTATAATTGAAATGAGGTAATTTTTGACGAAGATATGGCCATTTATTTCAAGGTATACCCTATTTACATGTTTTCCATATATTTTCTATTTATCGAAGAATATCCCTTAATATCTTTCTTAGATGCAGTTGTAAGTTAAATTATTTTAAATGCAGTTTTGTTCCAAAGATTAAGTGAATTCTAAAAACACCTTTATAATTGAAGTGGGGCAATTTTTGACGAAAATATGGCCATTTATTTCAAGGTAGATCCTATTTAATGCTTTCCATATATTTTCTATTTATCGAAGAACATCCCTTAATATCTTTCTTAGATGAGTCGGAAGTCAAATTATTTTAATGCAGTTTTGTTCTAAAGATCAAGCGAATTCAAAAAACACCTTTATATTAGTTATTGGGCAATTTTGCTTAAGAGATATGGCCATTTATTTCAAGGTAGACCCTATTTAATGCTTTCCGTATATTTTCTATTTACTCGAAGAAATATCCTTTAGTTATCTTCTTAGATGAGTCGGAAGTTAAATTATTTTAATGCAGTTTGTTCCAAAGATTAAGTGAATTCAAAAACACCTTTATAATTGAAGTGGGGTAATTTTGACGAAGATATGGCTATTTATTTCAAGGTAGACCCTATTTAATGCTTTCCATATATTTTCTATTTATCGAAGAATATCCCTTAATATATTTCTAGATGAGTTGGAAGTCAAATTATTTTAATGCAGTTTGTTCCAAAGATTGAGTGAATTCCTAAAAACACCTTTATAATTGAAATGGGACAATTTTAGATGAAGATATGGCCATTTATTTCAAGGTAGATCCTATTTAATGCTTTCCATATATTTTCTATTTAGTCGAAGAATATCCCTTAATATCTTTCTTAGATGAGCCGGAAGTCAAATTATTTTAATGCAGTTTTGTTCAAAAGATCAAGTGAATTTCTAAAAACACCTTTATAATTGAAATGGGGCAATTTTTGACGAAGATATGGCCATTTATTTCAACGTAGACCCTATTTTAATGCTTCTTCCTATATATTTTCTATTTATCGAAGAATATACCTTAATATCTTTCTTAGATGAGTCGGAAGTCAAATTATTTTTAATGCAGTTTTGTTCCAAAGATCGAGCGAATTCTAAAAACACCTTTATAATTGAAATGGGGCAATTTTTGACGAAGATATGGCCATTTATTTCAAGGTAGACCCAATTTAATGCTTTCCATATATTTTCTATTTATCGAAGAATATCCCTTAATATCTTTCTTAGATGAGTCGGAAGTCAAATTATTTTTTAATGCAGTTTTCTTCCAAAGATCGAGTGAATTCTAAAACACCTTTATAATTGAAATGGGGCAATTTTAGACAAAGATATGGCAGGCCATTTATGCATGGTAGACCCTATTTAATGCTTTTCCATATTTTTTCTATTTATCGAAGAATACCTTAATATCTTTCCGAGATGAGTCGGAAGTCAAATTATATTAATGCAAAGCTTTGTTCCAAAGATCAAGTTAATTTAAAACACCTTTTATAATTGAAGTGTGGTACTTTTCGACGAAGATTGGCGCTATTTATTTCAAGGTAGACCCCACTTAATGCTTTCCATATATTTGCTATTTATCGAAGAATATCCCTGAATATCTTTTTTAGATGAGTCGGAAGTCAAATTATTTTAATGGGTTTTGTTCCAAAGATCAAGTGAATTTTAAAAACACCTTTATAATTGAAATGGGGCACTTTTCGACGAAGATATGGCCATTTATTTCCAAGGTAGACCCTATTTAATGCTTTCCATATATTTTCTATTTATCGAAGAATATCCCTTAATATATTTCTTAGATGAGTCGGAAGTCAAATTATTTTAATGCAGTTTTGTTCCAAATATTAAGTGAATTTTAAAAACACCTTTATAATTGAAATTGGGCAATTTTAGATGAAGATATGGCCATTTATTTCAAGGTAGACCCTATTTAATGCTTTCCATATATTTTCTATTTATCGAAGAATATCCCTTCGTACCTTTCTTAGATAGAGTTTCCAAAGTCAAATCTTATTTTAATGCAGTTTTGTTCAAAAGATCATAAATTTAAAACACCTTTTATAATTGAAATGGGGCAATTTTTGACGAAGATATGGCCATTTATTTCAAGGTAGACACTATTTAATGCTTTCCATATATTTTCTATTTATCGAAGAATATCCCTTAATATCTTTCTTAGATGAGTCGGAAGTCAAATTATTTTAATGCAGTTTTGTTTCAAAGATTGAGCGAATTCTAAGAACACCTTTATAATTGAAATTGGGCAATTTTTGACGAAGATATGGCCATTTATTTCAAGGTAGACCCTATTTAATGCTTTCCATATATTTTCGATTTATCGAAGAATATCCCTTAATATCTTTCTTAGATGAGTCGGAAGTCAAATTATTTTAATGCAGTTTTGTTCCAAAGATCAAGTGAATTTAAAAACACCTTATAATTGAAGTGAGGCAATTTTTGACGAAGATATGGCCATTTATTTCAACGTAGACACTATTTAATGCTTTCCATATTTTTCTATTTATCGAAGA
>NW_025062622.1:0-43209 GCF_018153295.1 Drosophila grimshawi | reverse complement strand
CAGTTTTGTTCCAAAGATCGAGTGAATTCTATAAACATCTTTATAATTGAAATGGGGCAATTTTAGACGAAGATATGGCCATTTATTTCAAGGTAGACCCTATTTAATGCTTTCCATATATTTTCTATTTATCGAAGAATATCCCTTAATATCTTTCTTAGATGAGTCGGAAGTCAAATTATTTTAATGCAGTTTTGTTCCAAAGATTAAGTGAATTCAAAAAACACCTTTATAATTGAAATGGGGCAATTTTAGACGAAGATATGGCCATTTATTTCAAGGTAGACCCTATTTAATGCTTTCCATATATTTTCTGTTGATCAAAGAATCTCCCTTAATATCTTTCTTAGATGAGTCGGAAGTCAAATTATTTTAATGCAGTTTTGTTCCAAAGATCAAGTGAATTCTAAAAACACCTTTATAATTGAAACGGGGCAATTTTAGACGAAAATATGGCCATTTATTTCAAGGTTGACCCTATTTAATGTTTGGCTTATATTTTCTATTAATCGAAGGATATCCCTTAATATCTTTCTTAGATGAGTCGGAAGTCAAATTATTTTGATGCAGTTTTGTTCCAAATATCAAGTGAATTCTAAAAACACCTTTATAATTGAAATGGGGCAATTTTAGACGAAGATATGGCCATTTATTTCAAGGTTGACCCTATTTAATGCTTTCCTTATATTTTCTATTAATCGAAGAATATCCCTTAATATCTTTCTTAGATGAGTCGGAAGTCAAATTATTTTGATGCAGTTTTGTTCCAAAGATCAAGTGAATTCTAAAAACACCTTTATAATTGAAATGGGGCAATTTTAGACGAAGATATGGCCATTTATTTCAAGGTAGACCCTATTTAATGCTTTCCATATATTTTCTGTTGATCAAAGAATATCCCTTAATATCTTTCTTAGATGAGTCGGAAGTCAAATTATTTTAATGCAGTTTTGTTCCAAAGATCGAGTGAATTCTAAAAACACCTTTATAATTGAAATGGGGCAATTTTAGACGAAGATATGGCCATTTATTTCAAGGTTGACCCTATTTAATGTTTGGCTTATATTTTCTATTGATCGAAGAATCTCCCTTAATATCTTTCTTAGATGAGTCGGAAGTCAAATTATTTTGATGCAGTTTTGTTCCAAAGATTGAGTGAATTCTAAAAACACCTTTATAATTGAAATGGGGCAATTTGAGACAAAGATATGGCCATTTATTTCAAGGTTGACCCTATTTAATGTTTGCCTTATATTTTCTATTAATCGAAGAATATCCCTTAATATCTTTCTTAGATGAGTCGGAAGTCAAATTATTTTAATGCAGTTTTGTTTCAAAGATTAAGTGAATTCTAAAAACACCTTTATAATTGAAATGGGGCAATTTTTGACGAAGATATGGCCATTTATTTCAAGGTAGACCCTATTTAATGCTTTCCATATATTTTCTGTTGATCAAAGAATATCCCTTAATATCTTTCTTAGATGAGTCGGAAGTCAAATTATTTTAATGCAGTTTTGTTCCAAAGATCGAGTGAATCCTAAAAACACCTTTATAATTGAAATGGGGCAATTTTTGACGAAGATATGGCCATTTATTTCAAGGTTGACCCTATTTAATGTTTGGCTTATATTTTCTATTAATCGAAGGATATCCCTTAATATCTTTCTTAGATGGGTCGGAAGTCAAATTATTTTAATGCAGTTTTGTTCCAAAGATCGAGTGAATTCTAAAAACACCTTTATAATTGAAATGGGGCAATTTTAGACGAAGATATGGCCATTTATTTCAAGGTTGACCCTATTTAATGTTTGGCTTATATTTTCTATTAATCGAAGGATATCCCTTAATGTCTTTCTTAGATGAGTCGGACGTCAAATTATTTTAATGCAGTTTTGTTCCAAAGATCGAGTGAATTCTAAAAACACCTTTATAATTGAAATGGGGCAATTTTTGACGAAGATATGGCCATTTATTTCAAGGTTGACCCTATTTAATGCTTTCCATATATTTTCTATTGATCGAAGAATATCCCTTAATATCTTTCTTAGATGAGTCGGAAGTCAAATTATTTTAATGCAGTTTTGTTCCAAAGATCGAGTGAATTCTAAAAACACCTTTATAATTGAAATGGGGCAATTTTAGACGAAGATATGGCCATTTATTTCAAGGTTGACCCTATTTAATGCTTTCCATATATTTTCTATTTATCGAAAAATATCCCTTAATATCTTTCTTAGATGAGTCGGAAGTCAAATTATTTTAATGCAGTTTTGTTCCAAAGATCAAGTGAATTCTAAAAACATCTTTATAATTGAAATGGGGCAATTTTACACGAAGATATGGCCATTTATTTCAAGGTAGACCCTATTTAATGCTTTCCTTATATTTTCTATTGATCGAAGAATATCCCTTAATATCTTTCTTAGATGAGTCGGAAGTCAAATTATTTTAATGCAGTTTTGTTCCAAAGATCGAGTGAATTCTAAAAACACCTTTATAATTGAAATGGGGCAATTTTAGACGAAGATATGGCCATTTATTTCAAGGTAGACCCTATTTAATGCATTCCATATATTTTCTATTTATCGAAGAATATCCCTTAATATCTTTCTTAGATGAGTCGGAAGTCAAATTATTTTAATGCAGTTTTGTTTCAAAGATTAAGTAAATTCAAAAAACACCTTTATAATTGAAATGGGGCAATTTTACACGAAGATATGGCCATTTATTTCAAGGTTGACCCTATTTAATGTTTGCCTTATATTTTCTATTGATCAAAGGATATCCCTTAATATCTTTCTTAGATGAGTCGGAAGTCAAATTATTTTAATGCAGTTTTGTTTCAAAGATCAAGTGAATTCTAAAAACACCTTTATAATTGAAACGGGGCAATTTTAGACGAAAATATGGCCATTTATTTCAAGGTTGACCCTATTTAATGTTTGGCTTATATTTTCTATTAATCGAAGAATATCCCTTAATATCTTTCTTAGATGAGTCGGAAGTCAAATTATTTTGATGCAGTTTTGTTCCAAAGATCGAGTGAATTCTAAAAACACCTTTATAATTGAAATGGGGCAATTTAAGACGAAGATATGGCCATTTATTTCAAGGTTGACCCTATTTACTGCTTTCCTTATATTTTCTATTTATCGAAGAATATCCCTTAATATCTTTCTTAGATGAGTCGGAAGTCAAATTATTTTAATGCAGTTTTGTTCCAAAGATTAAGTGAATTCAAAAAACACCTTTATAATTGAAATGGGGCAATTTAAGACGCAGATATGGCCATTTATTTCAAGGTAGACCCTATTTAATGCTTTCCATATATTTTCTGTTGATCAAAGAATCTCCCTTAATATCTTTCTTAGTTGAGTCGGAAGTCAAATTATTTTAATGCAGTTTTGTTTCAAAGATCGAGTGAATTCTAAAAACACCTTTATAATTGAAACGGGGCAATTTTAGACGAAGATATGGCCATTTATTTCAAGGTTGACCCTATTTAATGTTTGGCTTATATTTTCTATTAATCGAAGAATATCCCTTAATATCTTTCTTAGATGAGTCGGAAGTCAAATTATTTTGATGCAGTTTTGTTCCAAAGATCGAGTGAATTCTAAAAACACCTTTATAATTGAAATGGGGCAATTTTAGACGAAGATATGGCCATTTATTTCAAGGTTGACCCTATTTAATGTTTGGCTTATATTTTCTATTAATCGAAGAATATCCCTTAATATCTTTCTTAGATGAGTCGGAAGTCAAATTATTTTGATGCAGTTTTGTTCCAAAGATCAAGTGAATTCTAAAAACACCTTTATAATTGAAATGGGGCAATTTAAGACGAAGATATGGCCATTTATTTCAAGGTTGACCCTATTTAATGCTTTCCTTATATTTTCTATTGATCGAAGAATATCCCTTAATATCTTTCTTAGATGAGTCGGAAGTCAAATTATTTTAATGCAGTTTTGTTCCAAAGATCGAGTGAATTCTAAAAACATCTTTATAATTGAAATGGGGCAATTTTAGACGAAGATATGGCCATTTATTTCAAGGTTGACCCTATTTAATGCTTGCCTTATATTTTCTATTAATCGAAGAATATCCCTTAATATCTTTCTTAGATGAGTCGGAAGTCAAATTATTTTAATGCAGTTTTGTTCCAAAGATCGAGTGAATTCTAAAAACATCTTTATAATTGAAATGGGGCAATTTTAGACGAAGATATGGCCATTTATTTCAAGGTAGACCCTATTTAATGCTTTCCATATATTTTCTATTTATCGAAGAATATCCCTTAATATCTTTCTTAGATGAGTCGGAAGTCAAATTATTTTAATGCAGTTTTGTTTCAAAGATTAAGTAAATTCTAAAAACACCTTTATAATTGAAATGGGGCAATTTTACACGAAGATATGGCCATTTATTTCAAGGTAGACCCTATTTAATGCTTTCCATGTATTTTCTGTTGATCAAAGAATCTCCATTAATATCTTTCTTAGATGAGTCGGAAGTCAAATTATTTTAATGCAGTTTTGTTCCAAAGATCAAGTGAATTCTAAAAACACCTTTATAATTGAAACGGGGCAATTTTTGACGAAGATATGGCCATTTATTTCAAGGTTGACCCTATTTAATGCTTTCCATATATTTTCTATTAATCGAAGAATATCCCTTAATATCTTTCTTAGATGAGTCGGAAGTCAAATTATTTTAATGCAGTTTTGTTTCAAAGATTAAGTAAATTCAAAAAACACCTTTATAATTGAAATGGGGCAATTTTAGACGAAGATATGGCCATTTATTTCAAGGTTGACCCTATTTAATGTTTGCCTTATATTTTCTATTAATCGAAGAATATCCCTTAATATCTTTCTTAGATGAGTCGGAAGTCAAATTATTTTAATGTAGTTTCGTTCCAAAGATCAAGTGAATTCTAAAAACACCTTTATAATTGAAACGGGGCAATTTTAGACGAAGATATGGCCATTTATTTCAAGGTTGACCCTATTTAATGTTTGGCTTATATTTTCTATTAATCGAAGAATATCCCTTAATATCTTTCTTAGATGAGTCGGAAGTCAAATTATTTTAATGCAGTTTTGTTCCAAAGATCAAGTGAATTCTAAAAACACCTTTATAATTGAAATGGGGCAATTTAAGACGAAGATATGGCCATTTATTTCAAGGTAGACCCTATTTAATGCTTTCCTTATATTTTCTATTGATCGAAGAATATCCCTTAATATCTTTCTTAGATGAGTCGGAAGTCAAATTATTTTAATGCAGTTTTGTTCCAAAGATCAAGTGAATTCTAAAAAACACCTTTATAATTGAAATGGGGCAATTTTAGACGAAGATATGGCCATTTATTTCAAGGTAGACCCTATTTAATGCTTTCCATATATTTTCTATTGATCAAAGAATATCCCTTAATATCTTTCTTAGATGAGTCGGAAGTCAAATTATTTTAACGCAGTTTTGTTCCAAAGATCGAGCGAATCCTAAAAACACCTTTATAATTGAAATGGGGCAATTTTTTACGAAGATATGGCCATTTATTTCAAGGTTGACCCTATTTAATGTTTGGCTTATATTTTCTATTAATCGAAGGATATCCCTTAATATCTCTCTTAGATGAGTCGGAAGTCAAATTATTTTGATGCAGTTTTGTTTCAAAGATCAAGTGAATTCTAAAAACATCTTTATAATTGAAATGGGGCAATTTTAGACGAAGATATGGCCATTTATTTCAAGGTAGACCCTATTTAATGTTTGCCTTATATTTTCTATTAATCGAAGAATATCCCTTAATATCTTTCTTAGATGAGTCGGAAGTCAAATTATTTTAATGCAGTTTTGTTCCAAAGATCGAGTGAATTCTAAAAACACCTTTATAATTGAAATGGGGCAATTTTAAGTACGAAGATATGGCCATTTATTTCAAGGTTGACCCTATTTAATGCTTTCCATATATTTTCTATTGATCGAAGAATATCCCTTAATATCTTTCTTAGATGAGTCGGAAGTCAAATTATTTTAATGCAGTTTTGTTCCAAAGATCGAGCGAATCCTAAAAACACCTTTATAATTGAAATGGGGCAATTTTAGACGAAGATATGGCCATTTATTTCAAGGTAGACCCTATTTAATGCATTCCATATATTTTCTATTTATCGAAGAATATCCCTTAATATCTTTCTTAGATGAGTCGGAAGTCAAATTATTTTAATGCAGTTTTGTTTCAAAGATTAAGTAAATTCAAAAAACACCTTTATAATTGAAATGGGGCAATTTTACACGAAGATATGGCCATTTATTTCAAGGTAGACCCTATTTAATGCTTTCCATGTATTTTCTGTTGATCAAAGAATCTCCATTAATATCTTTCTTAGATGAGTCGGAAGTCAAATTATTTTAATGCAGTTTTGTTTCAAAGATCAAGTGAATTCTAAAAACACCTTTATAATTGAAATGGGGCAATTTTAGACGAAAATATGGCCATTTATTTCAAGGTAGACCCTATTTAATGCATTCCATATATTTTCTATTTATCGAAGAATATCCCTTAATATCTTTCTTAGATGAGTCGGAAGTCAAATTATTTTAATGCAGTTTTGTTTCAAAGATTAAGTAAATTCAAAAAACACCTTTATAATTGAAATGTGGCAATTTTACACGAAGATATGGCCATTTATTTCAAGGTTGACCCTATTTAATGTTTGGCTTATATTTTCTATTAATCGAAGGATATCCCTTAATATCTTTCTTAGATGAGTCGGAAGTCAAATTATTTTAATGCAGTTTTGTTTCAAAGATCAAGTGAATTCTAAAAACACCTTTATAATTGAAACGGGGCAATTTTAGACGAAAATATGGCCATTTATTTCAAGGTTGACCCTATTTAATGTTTGGCTTATATTTTCTATTAATCGAAGAATATCCCTTAATATCTTTCTTAGATGAGTCGGAAGTCAAATTATTTTGATGCAGTTTTGTTCCAAAGATCGAGTGAATTCTAAAAACACTTTTATAATTGAAATGGGGCAATTTAAGACGAAGATATGGCCATTTATTTCAAGGTTGACCCTATTTACTGCTTTCCTTATATTTTGTATTTATCGAAGAATATCCCTTAATATCTTTCTTAGATGAGTCGGAAGTCAAATTATTTTAATGCAGTTTTGTTCCAAAGATTAAGTGAATTCAAAAAACACCTTTATAATTGAAATGGGGCAATTTAAGACGCAGATATGGCCATTTATTTCAAGGTAGACCCTATTTAATGCTTTCCATATATTTTCTGTTGATCAAAGAATTTCCCTTAATATCTTTCTTAGTTGAGTCGGAAGTCAAATTTTTTTAATGCAGTTTTGTTTCAAAGATCGAGTGAATTCTAAAAACACCTTTATAATTAAAACGGGGCAATTTTAGACGAAGATATGGCCATTTATTTCATGAATGACCCTATCTAATGTTTGGCTTATATTTTCTATTAATCGAAGAATATCCCTTAATAACTTTCTTAGATGAGTCGGAAGTCAAATTATTTTAATGCAGTTTTGTTTCAAAGATCAGTGAATTCTAAAACACCTTTATATTGAAACGGGGCAATTTTAGACGAAAATATGGCCATTTATTTCAAGGTTGACCCTATTTAATGTTTGGCTTATATTTTCTATTAATCGAAGAATATCCCTTAATATCTTTCTTAGATGAGTCGGAAGTCAAATTATTTTGATGCAGTTTTGTTCCAAAGATCGAGTGAATTCTAAAAACACCTTTATAATTGAAATGGGGCAATTTAAGACGAAGATATGGCCATTTATTTCAAGGTTGACCCTATTTACTGCTTTCCTTATATTTTCTATTTATCGAAGAATATCCCTTAATATCTTTCTTAGATGAGTCGGAAGTCAAATTATTTTAATTCAGTTTTGTTCCAAAGATCAAGTGAATTCTAAAAACATCTTTATAATTGAAATGGGGCAATTTTAGACGAAGATATGGCCATTTATTTCAAGGTAGACCCTATTTAATGCTTTCCATATATTTTCTATTTATTGAAGAATATCCCTTAATATCTTTCTTAGATGAGTCGAAAGTCAAATTATTTTAAATGCAGTTTGTTCCCAAAATCGAGTGAATTCTAAAAACACCTTTATAATTGAAATGGGGCAATTTTAGACGAAGATATGGCCATTTATTTCAAGGTAGACCCTATTTAATGCATTCCATATATTTTCTATTTATCGAAGAATATCCCTTAATATCTTTCTTAGATGAGTCGGAAGTCAAATTATTTTAATGCAGTTTTGTTTCAAAGATTAAGTAAATTCTAAAAACACCTTTATAATTGAAATGGGGCAATTTTACACGAAGATATGGCCATTTATTTCAAGGTAGACCCTATTTAATGCTTTCCATGTATTTTCTGTTGATCAAAGAATCTCCATTAATATCTTTTCTTAGATGAGTCGGAAGTCAAATTATTTTAATGCAGTTTTGTTTCAAAGATCAAGTGAATTCTAAAAACACCTTTATAATTGAAACGGGGCAATTTTAGACGAAAATATGGCCATTTATTTCAAGGTAGACCCTATTTAATGCATTCCATATATTTTCTATTTATCGAAGAATATCCCTTAATATCTTTCTTAGATGAGTCGGAAGTCAAATTATTTTAATGCAGTTTTGTTTCAAAGATTAAGTAAATTCAAAAAACACCTTTATAATTGAAATGTGGCAATTTTACACGAAGATATGGCCATTTATTTCAAGGTTGACCCTATTTAATGTTTGGCTTATATTTTCTATTAATCGAAGGATATCCCTTAATATCTTTCTTAGATGAGTCGGAAGTCAAATTATTTTAATGCAGTTTTGTTTCAAAGATCAAGTGAATTCTAAAAACACCTTTATAATTGAAACGGGGCAATTTTAGACGAAAATATGGCCATTTATTTCAAGGTTGACCCTATTTAATGTTTGGCTTATATTTTCTATTAATCGAAGAATATCCCTTAATATCTTTCTTAGATGAGTCGGAAGTCAAATTATTTTAATGCAGTTTTGTTCCAAAGATCGATTGAATTCTAAAAACACCTTTATAATTGAAATGGGGCAATTTAAGACGAAGATATGGCCATTTATTTCAAGGTTGACCCTACTTACTGCTTTCCTTATATTTTCTATTTATCGAAGAATATCCCTTAATATCTTTCTTAGATGAGTCGGAAGTCAAATTATTTTAATGCAGTTTTGTTTCAAAGATTAAGTGAATTCAAAAAACACCTTTATAATTGAAATGGGGCAATTTAAGACGCAGATATGGCCATTTATTTCAAGGTAGACCCTATTTAATGCTTTCCATATATTTTCTGTTGATCAAAGAATATCCCTTAATATCTTTCTTAGATGAGTCGGAAGTCAAATTATTTTAACGCAGTTTTGTTCCAAAGATCGAGCGAATCCTAAAAACACCTTTATAATTGAAATGGGGCAATTTTAGACGAAGATATGGCCATTTATTTCAAGGTTGACCCTATTTAATGTTTGGCTTATATTTTCTATTAATCGAAGGATATCCCTTAATATCTTTCTTAGATGAGTCGGACGTCAAATTAATTTGATGCAGTTTTGTTCCAAAGATCGAGTGAATTCTAAAAACATCTTTATAATTGAAATGGGGCAATTTTTGACGAAGATATGGCCATTTATTTCAAGGTAGACCCTATTTAATGCTTTCCATATATTTTCTATTGATCGAAGAATATCCCTTAATATCTTTCTTAGATGAGTCGGAAGTCAAATTATTTTAATGCAGTTTTTTCCAAAAATCGAGCGAATCCTAAAAACGCCTTTAGAATTAAAATGGGGCAATTTTGTACGAAGATATGGCTATTTATTTCAAGGTAGACCCTATTTAATGCTTTCCATATATTTTCTGTTGATCAAAGAATATCCCTTAATATCTTTCTTAGATGAGTCGGAAGTCAAATTATTTTAACGCAGTTTTGTTCCAAAGATCGAGCGAATCCTAAAAACACCTTTATAATTGAAATGGGGCAATTTTAGACGAAGATATGGCCATTTATTTCAAGGTTGACCCATTTAATGTTTCTATATTTCATTAAGAAGGAATCCCTTAAATCTTTCTAGATGAGTCGGAAGTCAAATTATTTTAATGCAGTTTTGTTCAAAGATCAAGTGAATTCAAAAACACCTTTATAATTGAAATGGGGCAATTTTAGACGAAGATATGGCCATTTATTTCAAGGTAGACCCTATTTAATGCATTCCATATATTTTCTATTTATCGAAGAATATCCCTTAATATCTTTCTTAGATGAGTCGGAAGTCAAATTATTTTAATGCAGTTTTGTTTCAAAGATTAAGTAAATTCAAAAAACACCTTTATAATTGATATGGGGCAATTTTACACGAAGATATGGCCATTTATTTCAAGGTAGACCCTATTTAATGCTTTCCATGTATTTTCTGTTGATCAAAGAATCTCCATTAATATCTTTCTTAGATGAGTCGGAAGTCAAATTATTTTAATGCAGTTTTGTTTCAAAGATCAAGTGAATTCTAAAAACACCTTTATAATTGAAATGGGGCAATTTTAGACGAAAATATGGCCATTTATTTCAAGGTAGACCCTATTTAATGCATTCCATATATTTTCTATTTATCGAAGAATATCCCTTAATATCTTTCTTAGATGAGTCGGAAGTCAAATTATTTTAATGCAGTTTTGTTTCAAAGATTAAGTAAATTCAAAAAACACCTTTATAATTGAAATGTGGCAATTTTACACGAAGATATGGCCATTTATTTCAAGGTTGACCCTATTTAATGTTTGGCTTATATTTTCTATTAATCGAAGGATATCCCTTAATATCTTTCTTAGATGAGTCGGAAGTCAAATTATTTTAATGCAGTTTTGTTTCAAAGATCAAGTGAATTCTAAAAACACCTTTATAATTGAAACAGGGCAATTTTAGACGAAGATATGGCCATTTATTTCAAGGTTGACCCTATTTAATGTTTGGCTTATATTTTCTATTAATCGAAGAATATCCCTTAATATCTTTCTTAGATGAGTCGGAAGTCAAATTATTTTAATGCAGCTTTGTTCCAAAGATCGAGTGAATTCTTAAAACACCTTTATAATTGAAATGGGGCAATTTTAGAGGAAGATATGGCCATTTATTTCAAGGTTGACCCTATTTACTGCTTTCAAGATATTTTGTATTTATGGAAGAATATCCATTAATATCTTTATTAGATGAGTCGGAAGTCAAATTATTTTAATGCAGTTTTGTTCCAAAGATTAAGTGAATTCAAAAAACACCTTTATAATTGAAATGGGGCAATTTTAGACGAAGATATGGCCATTTATTTCAAGGTAGACCCTATTTAATGCTTTCCATATATTTTCTGTTGATCAAAGAATTTCCCTTAATATCTTTCTTAGTTGAGTCGGAAGTCAAATTATTTTAATGCAGTTTTGTTTCAAAGATCGAGTGAATTCTAAAAACACCTTTATAATTAAAACGGGGCAATTTTAGACGAAGATATGGCCATTTATTTCAAGAATGACCCTATTTACTGATTTCCTTATATTTTCTATTAATCGAAGAATATCCCTTAATATCTTTCTTAGATGAGTCGGAAGTCAAATTATTTTAATGCAGTTTTGTTTCAAAGATCAAGTGAATTCTAAAAACACCTTTATAATTGAAACGGGGCAATTTTAGACGAAAATATGGCCATTTATTTCAAGGTTGACCCTATTTAATGTTTGGCTTATATTTTCTATTAATCGAAGAATATCCCTTAATATCTTTCTTAGATGAGTCGGAAGTCAAATTATTTTGATGCAGTTTTGTTCCAAAGATCGAGTGAATTCTAAAAACACCTTTATAATTGAAATGGGGCAATTTAAGACGAAGATATGGCCATTTATTTCAAGGTTGACCCTATTTACTGCTTTCCTTATATTTTCTATTTATCGAAGAATATCCCTTAATATCTTTCTTAGATGAGTCGGAAGTCAAATTATTTTAATGCAGTTTTGTTCCAAAGATCAAGTGAATTCTAAAAACATCTTTATAATTGAAATGGGGCAATTTTAGACGAAGATATGGCCATTTATTTCAAGGTAGACCCTATTTAATGCTTTCCATATATTTTCTATTTATTGAAGAATATCCCTTAATATCTTTCTTAGATGAGTCGAAAGACAAATTATTTTAATGCAGTTTTGTTCCCAAAATCGAGTGAATTCTAAAAACACCTTTATAATTGAAATGGGGCAATTTTAGACGAAGATATGGCCATTTATTTCAAGGTAGACCCTATTTAATGCATTCCATATATTTTCTATTTATCGAAGAATATCCCTTAATATCTTTCTTAGATGAGTCGGAAGTCAAATTATTTTAATGCAGTTTTGTTTTAAAGATTAAGTAAATTCAAAAAACACCTTTATAATTGAAATGGGGCAATTTTACACGAAGATATGGCCATTTATTTCAAGGTAGACCCTATTTAATGCTTTCCATGTATTTTCTGTTGATCAAAGAATCTCCATTAATATCTTTTCTTAGATGAGTCGGAAGTCAAATTATTTTAATGCAGTTTTGTTTCAAAGATCAAGTGAATTCTAAAAACACCTTTATAATTGAAACGGGGCAATTTTAGACGAAAATATGGCCATTTATTTCAAGGTTGACCCTATTTAATGCATTCCATATATTTTCTATTTATCGAAGAATATCCCTTAATATCTTTCTTAGATGAGTCGGAAGTCAAATTATTTTAATGCAGTTTTGTTTCAAAGATTAAGTAAATTCAAAAAACACCTTTATAATTGAAATGTGGCAATTTTACACGAAGATATGGCCATTTATTTCAAGGTTGACCCTATTTAATGTTTGGCTTATATTTTCTATTAATCGAAGGATATCCCTTAATATCTTTCTTAGATGAGTCGGAAGTCAAATTATTTTAATGCAGTTTTGTTTCAAAGATCAAGTGAATTCTAAAAACACCTTTATAATTGAAATGGGGCAATTTTAGACGAAAATATGGCCATTTATTTCAAGGTTGACCCTATTTAATGTTTGGCTTATATTTTCTATTAATCGAAGAATATCCCTTAATATCTTTCTTAGATGAGTCGGAAGTCAAATTACTTTGATGCAGTTTTGTTCCAAAGATCGATTGAATTCTAAAAACACCTTTATAATTGAAATGGGGCAATTTAAGACGAAGATATGGCCATTTATTTCAAGGTTGACCCTACTTACTGCTTTCCTTATATTTTCTATTTATCGAAGAATATCCCTTAATATCTTTCTTAGATGAGTCGGAAGTCAAATTATTTTAATGCAGTTTTGTTTCAAAGATTAAGTGAATTCAAAAAACACCTTTATAATTGAAATGGGGCAATTTAAGACGCAGATATGGCCATTTATTTCAAGGTAGACCCTATTTAATGCTTTCCATATATTTTCTGTTGATCAAAGAATATCCCTTAATATCTTTCTTAGATGAGTCGGAAGTCAAATTATTTTAACGCAGTTTTGTTCCAAAGATCGAGCGAATCCTAAAAACACCTTTATAATTGAAATGGGGCAATTTTAGACGAAGATATGGCCATTTATTTCAAGGTTGACCCTATTTAATGTTTGGCTTATATTTTCTATTAATCGAAGGATATCCCTTAATATCTTTCTTAGATGAGTCGGACGTCAAATTAATTTGAAGCAGTTTTGTTCCAAAGATCGAGTGAATTCTAAAAACATCTTTATAATTGAAATGGGGCAATTTTTGACGGAGATATGGCCATTTATTTCAAGGTAGACCCTACTTAATGCTTTCCATATATTTTCTATTGATCAAAGAATATCCCTTAATATCTTTCTTAGATGAGTCGGAAGTCAAATTATTTTAATGCAGTTTTGTTCCAAAGATTGAGCGAATCCTAAAAACACCTTTAGAATTAAAATGGGGCAATTTTGTACGAAGATATGGCCATTTATTTCAAGGTAGACCCTATTTAATGCTTTCCATATATTTTCTGTTGATCAAAGAATATCCCTTAATATCTTTCTTAGATGAGTCGGAAGTCAAATTATTTTAATGCAGTTTTGTTTCAAAGATTGAGTGAATTCTAAAAACACCATTTTAATTGAAATGGGGCAATTTTTGACGAAGATATGGCCATTTATTTCAAGGTTGACCCTATTTAATGTTTTCGGTATATTTTCTATTTATTCAAGAATATCCCTTAATATCTTTCTTAGATGAGTCGGAAGTCAAATTATTTTAATGCAGTTTTGTTCCAAAGATCAAGTGAATTCTAAAAACACCTTTATAATTGAAACGGGGCAAATTTAGACGAAAATATGGCCATTTATTTCAAGGTTGACCCTATTTAATGTTTGGCTTATATTTTCTATTAATCGAAGGATATCCCTTAATATCTTTCTTAGATGAGTCGGAAGTCAAATTATTTTAATGCAGTTTTGTTCCAAAGATTAAGTGAATTCAAAAAACACCTTTATAATTGAAATGGGGCAATTTAAGATGCAGATATGGCCATTTATTTCAAGGTAGACCCTATTTAATGCTTTCCATATATTTTCTGTTGATCAAAGAATCTCCCTTAATATCTTTCTTAGTTGAGTCGGAAGTCAAATTATTTTAGAGCAGTTTTGTTTCAAAGATCGAGTGAATTCTAAAAACACCTTTATAATTGAAACGGGGCAATTTTAGACGAAGATATGGCCATTTATTTCAAGAATGACCCTATTTAATGTTTGGCTTATATTTTCTATTAATCGAAGAATATCCGTTAATATCTTTCTTAGATGAGTCGGACGTCAAATTATTTTAATGCAGTTTTGTTCCAAAGATCAAGTGAATTCTAAAAACACCTTTATAATTGAAATGGGGCAATTTTATACGAAGATATGGCCATTTATTTCAAGGTAGACCCTATTCAATGCTTTCCATATATTTTCTGTTGATCAAAGAATCTCCATTAATATCTTTCTTAGATGAGTCGGAAGTCAAATTATTTTAATGCAGTTTTGTTCCAAAGATCGAGTGAATTCTAAAAACACCTTTATAATTGAAATGGGGCAATTTTAGACGAAGATAAGGCCATTTATTTCAAGGTTGACCCTATTTACTGCTTTCCATATATTTTCTATTTATCGAAGAATATCCCTTAATATCTTTCTTAGATGAGTCGAAAGTCAAATTATTTTGATGCAATTTTGTTCCAAAAATCGAGTGAATTCTAAAAACACCTTTATAATTGAAATGGGGCAATTTTAGACGAAGATATGGCCATTTATTTCAAGGTTGACCCTATTTGCTGCTTTCCATATATTTTCTATTTATCGAAGAATATCCCTTAATATCTTTCTTAGATGAGTCGAAAGTCAAATTATTTTAATGCAGTTTTGTTCCCAAAATCGAGTGAATTCTAAAAACACCTTTATAATTGAAATGGGGCAATTTTAGACGAAGATATGGCCATTTATTTCAAGGTAGACCCTATTTAATGCATTCCATATATTTTCTATTTATCGAAGAATATCCCTTAATATCTTTCTTAGATGAGTCGGAAGTCAAATTATTTTAATGCAGTTTTGTTTCAAAGATCAAGTGAATTCTAAAAACACCTTTATAATTGAAATGGGGCAATTTTAGACGAAGATATGGCCATTTATTTCAAGGTAGACCCTATTTAATGCTTTCCATATATTTTCTGTTGTTCAAAGAATCTCCATTAATATCTTTCTTAGATGAGTCGAAAGTCAAATTATTTTCATGCAGTTTTGTTCCAAAGATCAAGTGAATTCTAAAAACACCTTTATAATTGAAATGGGGCAATTTTATACGAAGATATGTCCATTTATTTCAAGGTTGACCCTATTTAATGCATTCCATATATTTTCTATTTATCGAAGAATATCCCTTAATATCTTTCTTAGATGAGTCGGAAGTCAAATTATTTTAATGCAGTTTTGTTTCAAAGATTAAACTTAAATGAAAAACACCTTTATAATTGAAATTTGGCAATTTTACACGAAGATATGGCCATTTATTTCAAGGTTGACCCTATTTAATGTTTGGCTTATATTTTCTATTAATCGAAGAATATCCCTTAATATCTTTCTTAGATGAGTCGGAAGTCAAATTATTTTAATGCAGTTTTGTTTCAAAGATCAAGTGAATTCTAAAAACACCTTTATAATTGAAACGGGGCAATTTTAGACGAAAATATGGCCATTTATTTCAAGGTTGACCCTATTTAATGTTTGGCTTATATTTTCTATTAATCGAAGAATATCCCTTAATATCTTTCTTAGATGAGTCGGAAGTCAAATTACTTTGATGCTGTTTTGTTCCAAAGATCGAGTGAATTCTAAAAACACCTTTATAATTGAAATGGGGCAATTTAAGACGAAGATATGGCCATTTATTTCAAGGTTGACCCTACTTACTGCTTTCCTTATATTTTCTATTTATCGAAGAATATCCCTTAATATCTTTCTTAGATGAGTCGGAAGTCAAATTATTTTAATGCAGTTTTGTTTCAAAGATTAAGTAAATTCAAAAAACACCTTTATAATTGAAATGGGGCAATTTAAGACGCAGATATGGCCATTTATTTCAAGGTAGACCCTATTTAATGCTTTCCATATATTTTCTGTTGATCAAAGAATATCCCTTAATATCTTTCTTAGATGAGTCGGAAGTCAAATTATTTTAACGCAGTTTTGTTCCAAAGATCGAGCGAATCCTAAAAACACCTTTATAATTGAAATGGGGCAATTTTAGACGAAGATATGGCCATTTATTTCAAGGTAGACCCTATTTAATGTTTGGCCTATATTTTCTATTAATCGAAGAATATTCCTTAATATCTTTCTTAGATGAGTCGGAAGTCAAATTATTTTAATGCAGTTTTGTTTCAAAGATCAAGTGAATTCTAAAAACATCTTTATAATTGAAATGGGGCAATTTTTGACGAAGATATGGCCATTTATTTCAAGGTAGACCCTATTTAATGCTTTCCATATATTTTCTATTGATCGAAGAATATCCCTTAATATCTTTCTTAGATGAGTCGGAAGTCAAATTATTTTAATGCAGTTTTTTCCAAAAATCGAGCGAATCCTAAAAACGCCTTTAGAATTAAAATGGGGCAATTTTGTACGAAGATATGGCTATTTATTTCAAGGTAGACCCTATTTAATGCTTTCCATATATTTTCTGTTGATCAAAGAATATCCCTTAATATCTTTCTTAGATGAGACGGAAGTCAAATTATTTTAATGCAGTTTTGTTCCAAAGATCAAGTGAATTCTAAAAACACCTTTATAATTGAAACGTGGCAATTTTAGACGAATATATGGCCATTTATTTCAAGGTTGACCCTATTTAATGTTTGGCTTATATTTTCTATTAATCGAAGGATATCCCTTAATATCTTTCTTAGATGAGTCGGAAGTCAAATTATTTTAATGCAGTTTTGTTTCAAAGATCAAGTGAATTCTAAAAACACCTTTATAATTGAAACGGGGCAAATTTAGACGAAAATATGGCCATTTATTTCAAGGTTGACCCTATTTAATGTTTGGCTTATATTTTCTATTAATCGAAGAATATCCCTTAATATCTTTCTTAGATGATTCGAAAAGTCAAATTATTTTTGATGCAGTTTTGTTCCAAAGATCGAGTGAATTCTAAAAAACACCCTTATAATTGAAATGGGGCAATTTAAGACGAAGATATGGCCATTTATTTTCAAGGTTGACCCTATTTACTGCCTTTCCTTATATTTTTCTATTTATCGAGAATATCCCCTTAATATCTTTCTTAGATGAGTCGAAAGTCAAATTATTTTAATGCAGTTTTGTTCCAAAGATTAAGTGAATTCCTACAAAAACACATTTATATATTGAAGAATGGGGCAATTTTAGACGCAGATATGGCCATTTATTTCAAGGTAGACCCTATTTAATGCTTTCCATATATTTTCTGTTGATCAAAGAATCTCCATTAATATCTTTCTTAGTTGAGTCGGAAGTCAAATTATTTTAATGCAGTTTTGTTTCAAAGATCGAGTGAATTTTAAAAACACCTTTATAATTGAAAAGGGGCAATTTTTGACGAAGATATGGCCATTTATTTCAAGAATGACCCTATTTAATGTTTGGCTTATATTTTCTATTAATCGAAGAATATCCCTTAATATCTTTCTTAGATGAGTCGGAAGTCAAATTATTTTAATGCAGTTTTGTTCCAAAGATCAAGTGAATTCTAAAAACACCTTTATAATTGAAATGGGGCAATTTTATACGAAGATATGGCCATTTATTTCAAGGTAGACCCTATTCAATGCTTTCCATATATTTTCTGTTGATCAAGAATATCCCTTAATATCTTTCTTAGATGAGTCGGAAGTCAAATTATTTTAATGCAGTTTTGTTCCAAAGATCGAGTGAATTCTAAAAACACCTTTATAATTGAAATGGGGCAATTTTAGACGAAGATAAGGCCATTTATTTCAAGGTTGACCCTATTTACTGCTTTCCATATATTTTCTATTTATCGAAGAATATCCCTTAATATCTTTCTTAGATGAGTCGAAAGTCAAATTATTTTGATGCAATTTTGTTCCAAAAATTGAGTGAATTCTAAAAACACCTTTATAATTGAAATGGGGCAATTTTAGACGAAGATATGGCCATTTATTTCAAGGTTGACCCTATTTACTGCTTTCCATATATTTTCTATTTATCGAAGAATATCCCTTAATATCTTTCTTAGATGAGTCGGAAGTCAAATTATTTTGATGCAATTTTGTTCCAAAGATTAAGTGAATTCTAAAAACACCTTTATAATTGAAATGGGGCAATTTTAGACGAAGATATGGCCATTTATTTCAAGGTTGACCCTATTTAATGCTTTCCATATATTTTCTGTTGATCAAAGAATATCCCTTAATATCTTTCTTAGAAGAGTCGGAAGTCAAATTATTTTAATGCAGTTTTGTTCCAAAGATCGAGCGAATTATAAAAACACCTTTATAATTGAAATGGGGCAATTTTATACGAAGATATGGCCATTTATTTCAAGGTAGACCCTATTCAATGCTTTCCATATATTTTCTGTTGATCAAGAATATCCCTTAATATCTTTCTTAGATGAGTCGGAAGTCAAATTATTTTGATGCAGTTTTGTTCCAAAGATTGAGTGAATTCTAAAAACACCTTTATAATTGAAATGGGGCAATTTTAGACGGAGATATGGCCATTTATTTCAAGGTTGACCCTATTTACTGCTTTCCATATATTTTCTATTTATCGAAGAATATCCCTTAATATCTTTCTTAGATGAGTCGGACGTCAAATTATTTTGATGCAATTGTGTTCCAAAGATTAAGTGAATTCAAAAAACACCTTTATAATTGAAATGGGGCAATTTTAGACGAAGATATGGCCATTTATTTCAAGGTAGACCCTATTTAATGCTTTCCATATATTTTCTGTTGTTCAAAGAATCTCCATTAATATCTTTCTTAGATGAGTCGGAAGTCAAATTATTTTAATGCAGTTTTGTTCCAAAGGTCGAGTGAATTCTAAAAACACCTTTATAGTTGAAATAGGGCAATTTTTGACGAAGATATGGCCATTTATTTCAAGGTAGACCCTATTTAATGCATTTCATATATTTTCTATTTATCGAAGAATATCCCTTAATATCTTTCTTAGATGAGTCGGAAGTCAAATTAGTTTAATGCAGTTTTGTTCCAAAGATCAAGTGAATTCTAAAAACACCTTTATAATTGAAATGGGGCAATTTTAGACGAAGATATGGCCATTTATTTCAAGGTTGACCCTATTTAAAGCATTTAATATATCTTCTATTAATCGAAGAATATCCCTTAATATCTTTCTTAGATGAGTCGAAAGTCAAATTATTTTGATGCAATTTTGTTCCAAAAATCGAGTAAATTCTAAAAACACCTTTATAATTGAAATGGGGCAATTTTAGACGAAGATATGGCCATTTATTTCAAGGTTGACCCTATTTACTGCTTTCCATATATTTTCTATTTATCGAAGAATATCCCTTAATATCTTTCTTAGATGAGTCGGAAGTCAAATTATTTTAATGCAGTTTTGTTCCAAAGATTAAGTGAATTCAAAAAACACCTTTATAATTGAAATGGGGCAATTTTAGACGAAGATATGGCCATTTATTTCAAGGTAGACCCTATTTAATGCTTTCCATATATTTTATATTAATCGAAGAATATCCCTTAATATCTTTCTTAGATGAGTCGGAAGTCAAATTATTTTCATGCAGTTTTGTTCCAAAGATCAAGTGAATTCTAAAAACACCTTTATAATTGAAATGAGGTTATTTTAGACGAAGATATGGCCATTTATTTCAAGGTTGACCCTATTTAATGTTTGGCTTATATTTTCTATTAATCGAAGAATATCCCTTAATATCTTTCTTAGATGAGTCGGAAGTCAAATTATTTTAATGCAGTTTTGTTCCAAAGATCGAGTGAATTCTAAAAACACCTTTATAATTGAAATGGGGCAATTTTTGACGAAGATATGGCCATTTATTTCAAGGTTGACCCTATTTAATGTTTGGCTTATATATTCTATTAATCGAAGAATATCCCTTAATATCTTTCTTAGATGAGTCGGAAGTCAAATTATTTTAATGCAGTTTTGTTCCAAAGACCGAGTGAATTCTAAAAACACCTTTATAATTGAAATGGGGCAATTTTAGACGCAGATATGGCCATTTATTTCAAGGTAGGCCCTATTTAATGCTTTCCATATATTTTCTGTTGATCAAAGAATATCCCTTAATATCTTTCTTAGATGAGTCGGAAGTCAAATTATTTTAATGCAGTTTTGTTTCAAAGATCAAGTGAATTCTTAAAACACCTTTATAATTGAAATGGGGCAATTTGAGACAAAGATATGGCCATTTATTTCAAGGTTGACCCTATTTAATGCTTTCCATATATTTTCTGTTGATCAAAGAATATCCCTTAATATCTTTCTTAGATGAGACGGAAGTCAAATTATTTTAATGCAGTTTTGTTCCAAAGATCAAGTGAATTCTAAAAACACCTTTATAATTGAAACGTGGCAATTTTAGACGAATATATGGCCATTTATTTCAAGGTTGACCCTATTTAATGTTTGGCTTATATTTTCTATTAATCGAAGGATATCCCTTAAGATCTTTCTTAGATGAGTCGGAAGTCAAATTATTTTAATGCAGTTTTGTTTCAAAGATCAAGTGAATTCTAAAAACACCTTTATAATTGAAACGGGGCAAATTTAGACGAAAATATGGCCATTTATTTCAAGGTTGACCCTATTTAATGTTTGGCTTATATTTTCTATTAATCGAAGAATATCCCTTAATATCTTTCTTAGATGATTCGAAAAGTCAAATTATTTTTGATGCAGTTTTGTTCCAAAGATCGAGTGAATTCTAAAAAACACCCTTATAATTGAAATGGGGCAATTTAAGACGAAGATATGGCCATTTATTTCAAGGTTGACCCTATTTACTGCTTTCCTTATATTTTCTATTTATCGAAGAATATCCCTTAATATCTTTCTTAGATGAGTCGGAAGTCAAATTATTTTAATGCAGTTTTGTTCCAAAGATTAAGTGAATTCAAAAAACACCTTTATAATTGAAATGGGGCAATTTTTGACGAAGATATGGCCATTTATTTCAAGGTAGACCCTATTTAATGCTTTCCATATATTTTCTGTTGATCAAAGAATATCCCTTAATATCTTTCTTAGTTGAGTCGGAAGTCAAATTATTTTAATGCAGTTTTGTTCCAAAGATCGAGTGAATTCTAAAAACACCTTTATAATTGAAATGGGGCAATTTTTGACGACGATATGTCCATTTATTTCAAGGTAGACCCTATTTAATGTTTGGGTTATATTTTCTGTTAATCGAAGAATATCCCTTAATATCTTTCTTAGATGAGTCGGAAGTCAAATTATTTTAATGCAGTTTTGTTCCAAAGATCAAGTGAATTCTAAAAACACCTTTATAATTGAAATGGGGCAATTTTAGACGAAGATATGGCCATTTATTTCAAGGTAGACCCTATTTAATGCTTTCCATATATTTTCTGTTGATCAAAGAATATCCCTTAATATCTTTCTTAGATGAGTCGGAAGTCAAATTATTTTAATGCAGTTTTGTTCCAAAGATCAAGTGAATTCTAAAAACACCTTTATAATTGAAATGGGGCAATTTAAGACGCAGATATGGCCATTTATTTCAAGGTTGACCCTATTTAATGCTTTCCATATATTTTCTGTTGATCAAAGAATCTCCCTTAATATCTTTCTTAGATGAGTCGGAAGTCAAATTATTTTGATGCAGTTTTGCTCCAAAGATCGAGTGAATTCTTAAAACACCTGTATAATTGAAATGGGGCAGTTTTTGACGAAGATATGGCCATTTATTTCAAGGTAGACCCTATTTAATGCTTTCCATATATTTTCTGTTGATCAAAGAATATCCCTTAATATCTTTCTTAGATGAGTCGGAAGTCAAATTATTTTAATGCAGTTTTGTTCCAAAGATCGAGTGAATTCTAAAAACACCTTTATAATTGAAATGGGGCAATTTTATACGAAGATATGGCCATTTATTTCAAGGTAGACCCTATTTAATGCTTTCCATATATTTTCTATTAATCGAAGGATATCCCTTAATATCTTTCTTAGATGAGTCGGACGTCAAATTAATTTGATGCAGTTTTGTTCCAAAGATCGAGTGAATTCTAAAAACATCTTTATAATTGAAATGGGGCAATTTTTGACGAAGATATGGCCATTTATTTCAAGGTAGACCCTATTTAATGCTTTCCATATATTTTCTATTTATCGAAGAATATCCCTTAATATCTTTCTTAGATGAGTCGGAAGTCAAATTATTTTAATGCAGTTTTGTTCCAAAGATCGAGTGAATTCTAAAAACACCTTTATAATTTAAATGGGGCAATTTTAGACGAAGATATGTCCATTTATTTCGAGGTTGACCCTATTTACTGCTTTCCTTATATTTTCTATTTATCGAAGAATATCCCTTAATATCTTTCTTAGATGAGTCGGAAGTCAAATTATTTTAATGCAGTTTTGTTTCAAAGATCAAGTGAATTCTAAAAACACCATTATAATTGAAATGGGGCAATTTTAGACGAAGATATGGCCATTTATTTCAAGGTTGACCCTATTTAATGCTTTCCATATATTTTCTGTTGATCAAAGAATATCCCTTAATATCTTTCTTAGATGAGTCGGAAGTCAAATTATTTTAATGCAGTTTTGTTCCAAAGATCAAGTGAATTCTAAAAACACCTTTATAGTTGAAATGGGGCAATTTTTGACGAAGATATGGCCATTTATTTCAAGGTTGACCCTATTTAATGCTTTCCATATATTTTCTATTTATCGAAGAATATCCCTTAATATCTTTCTTAGATGAGTCGGAAGTCAAATTATTTTAATGCAATTTTGTTTCAAAGATCGAGTGAATTCTAAAAACACCTTTATAATTGAAATGGGGCAATTTTAGACGAAGATAAGGCCATTTATTTCAAGGTTGACCCTATTTACTGCTTTCCATATATTTTCTGTTTATCGAAGAATATCCCTTAATATCTTTCTTAGATGAGTCGAAAGTCAAATTATTTTGATGCAATTTTGTTCCAAAAATCGAGTGAATTCTAAAAACACCTTTATAATTGAAATGGGGCAATTTTAGACGAAGATAAGGCCATTTATTTCAAGGTTGACCCTATTTACTGCTTTCCATATATTTTCTATTTATCGAAGAATATCCCTTAATATCTTTCTTAGATGAGTCGGAAGTCAAATTATTTTAATGCAGTTTTGTTCCAAAGATCAAGTGAATTCAAAAAACATCTTTATAATTGAAATGGGGCAATTTTAGACGAAGATATGGCCATTTATTTCAAGGTAGACCCTATTTAATGCTTTCCATATATTTTCTGTTGTTCAAAGAATCTCCATTAATATCTTTCTTAGATGAGTCGGAAGTCAAATTATTTTCATGCAGTTTTGTTCCAAAGATCAAGTGAATTCTAAAAACACCTTTATAATTGAAATGGGGCAATTTTTGACGAAGATATGGCCATTTATTTCAAGGTTGACCCTATTTAATGCTTTCCATATATTTTCTATTGATCAAAGAATCTCCCTTAATATCTTTCTTAGATGAGTCGGAAGTCAAATTATTTTAATGCAGTTTTGTTTCAAAGATCAAGTGAATTCTAAAAACACCTTTATAATTGAAATGGGGCAATTTTAGACGAAGATATGGCCATTTATTTCAAGGTTGACCCTATTTAATGCTTTCCATATATTTTCAGTTGATCAAAGAATATCCCTTAATATCTTTCTTAGATGAGTCGGAAGTCAAATTATTTTAATGCAGTTTTGTTCCAAAGATCGAGTGAATTCTTAAAACACCTTTATAGTTGAAATGGGGCAATTTTAGACGAAGATAAGGCCATTTATTTCAAGGTTGACCCTATTTAATGCTTTCCATATATTTTCTGTTGATCAAAGAATATCCCTTAATATCTTTCTTAGATGAGTCGGAAGTCAAATTATTTTAATGCAGTTTTGTTCCAAAGATCGAGTGAATTCTAAAAACACCTTTATAATTGAAATGGGGCAATTTTAGACGAAGATATGGCCATTTATTTCAAGGTTGACCCTATTTAATGCTTTCCATATATTTTCAGTTGATCAAAGAATCTCCATTAATATCTTTCTTAGATGAGTCGGAAGTCAAATTATTTTAATGCAGTTTTGTTCCAAAGATCAAGTGAATTCTAAAAACACCTTTATAATTGAAACGGGGCAATTTTAGACGCAGATATGGCCATTTATTTCAAGGTTGACCCTATTTAATGCTTGCCTTATATTTTCTATTAGATCGAAAGAATATCCCTTAATATCTTTCTTAGATGAGTCGGAAGTCAAATTATTTTAATGCAGTTTTGTTCCAAAGATCAAGTGAATTCTAAAAACACCTTTATAATTGAAATGGGGCAATTTTTGACGAAGATATGGCCATTTATTTCAAGGTTGACCCTATTTAATGCTTTCCTTATATTTTCTATTAATCGAAGAATATCCCTTAATATCTTTCTTAGATGAGTCGGAAGTCAAATTATTTTAATGCAGTTTTGTTCCAAAGATCGAGTGAATTCTAAAAACACCTTTATAATTGAAATGGGGCAATTTTAGACGAAGATATGGCCATTTATTTCAAGGTTGACCCTATTTAATGCTTTCGCATATATTTTCTATTAATCGAAGAATATCCCTTAATATCTTTCTTAGATGAGTCGGAAGTCAAATTATTTTAATGCAATTTTGTTCCAAAAATCGAGTGAATTCTAAAAACACCTTTATAATTGAAATGGGGCAATTTTAGACGAAGATAAGGCCATTTATTTCAAGGTTGACCCTATTTACTGCTTTCCATATATTTTCTATTTATCGAAGAATATCCCTTAATATCTTTCTTAGATGAGTCGAAAGTCAAATTATTTTGATGCAATTTTGTTCCAAAAATCGAGTGAATTCTAAAAACACCTTTATAATTGAAATGGGGCAATTTTAGACGAAGATATGGCCATTTATTTCAAGGTTGACCCTATTTACTGCTTTCCATATATTTTCTATTTATCGAAGATCATCCCTTAATATCTTTCTTAGATGAGTCGGAAGTCAAATTATTTTAATGCAGTTTTGTTCCAAAGATCAAGTGAATTCAAAAAACACCTTTATAATTGAAATGGGGCAATTTTAGACGAAGATATGGCCATTTATTTCAAGGTAGACCCTATTTAATGCTTTCCATATATTTTCTGTTGTTCAAAGAATCTCCATTAATATCTTTCTTAGATGAGTCGGAAGTCAAATTATTTTCATGCAGTTTTGTTCCAAAGATCTAGTGAATTCTAAAAACACCTTTATAATTGAAACGGGGCAATTTTAGACGAAGATATGGCCATTTATTTCAAGGTTGACCCTATTTAATGTTTGGCTTATATTTTCTATTAATCGAAGAATATCCCTTAATATCTTTCTTAGATGAGTCGGAAGTCAAATTATTTTAATGCAGTTTTGTTCCAAAGATCGAGTGAATTCTAAAAACACCTTTATAATTGAAATGGGGCAATTTTTGACGAAGATATGGCCATTTATTTCAAGGTTGACCCTATTTAATGTTTGGCTTATATTTTCTATTAATCGAAGAATATCCCTTAATATCTTTCTTAGATGAGTCGGAAGTCAAATTATTTTAATGCAGTTTTGTTCCAAAGACCGAGTGAATTCTAAAAACACCTTTATAATTGAAATGGGGCATTTTTAGACGAAGATATGGCCATTTATTTCAAGGTTGACCCTATTTAATGTTTGGCTTATATTTTCTATTTATCGAAGAATATCCCTTAATATCTTTCTTAGATGAGTCGGAAGTCAAATTATTTTAATGCAGTTTTGTTCCAAAGATTGAGTGAATTCTAAAAACACCTTTATAATTGAAATGGGGCAATTTTAGACGAAGATATGGCCATTTATTTCAAGGTTGACCCTATTTACTGCTTTCCTTATATTTTCTATTTATCGAAGAATATCCCTTAATATCTTTCTTAGATGAGTCGGAAGTCAAATTATTTTAATGCAGTTTTGTTCCAAAGATCAAGTGAATTCAAAAAACACCTTTATAATTGAAATGGGGCAATTTTTGACGAAGATATGGCCATTTATTTCAAGGTAGACCCTATTTAATGCTTTCCATATATTTTCTGTTGATCAAAGAATCTCCCTTAATATCTTTCTTAGATGAGTCGGAAGTCAAATTATTTTAATGCAGTTTTGTTCCAAAGATCAAGTGAATTCTAAAAACACCTTTATAATTGAAATGGGGCAATTTTAGACGAAGATATGGCCATTTATTTCAAGGTTGACCCTATTTAATGTTTGGCTTATATTTTCTATTAATCGAAGAATATCCCTTAATATCTTTCTTAGATGAGTCGGAAGTCAAATTATTTTAATGCAGTTTTGTTTCAAAGATCGAGTGAATTCTAAAAACACCTTTATAATTGAAATGGGGCAATTTTAGACGAAGATATGGCCATTTATTTCAAGGTTGACCCTATTTAATGCTTTCCTTATATTTTCTATTAATCGAAGAATATCCCTTAATATCTTTCTTAGATGAGTCGGAAGTCAAATTATTTTAATGCAGTTTTGTTCCAAAGATCGAGTGAATTCTAAAAACACCTTTATAATTGAAATGGGGCAATTTTAGACGAAGATATGGCCATTTATTTCAAGGTTGACCCTATTTAATGTTTGGCTTATATTTTCTATTAATCGAAGAATATCCCTTAATATCTTTCTTAGATGAGTCGGAAGTCAAATTATTTTAATGCAGTTTTGTTCCAAAGATCGAGTGAATTCTAAAAACACCTTTATAATTGAAATGGGGCAATTTTAGACGAAGATATGGCCATTTATTTCAAGGTTGACCCTATTTAATGTTTGCCTTATATTTTCTATTTATCGAAGAATATCCCTTAATATCTTTCTTAGATGAGTCGGAAGTCAAATTATTTTAATGCAGTTTTGTTCCAAAGATCAAGTGAATTCAAAAAACACCTTTATAATTGAAATGGGGCAATTTTAGACGAAGATATGGCCATTTATTTCAAGGTAGACCCTATTTAATGCTTTCCATATATTTTCTGTTGTTCAAAGAATCTCCATTAATATCTTTCTTAGATGAGTCGGAAGTCAAATTATTTTAATGCAGTTTTGTTCCAAAGATCAAGTGAATTCTAAAAACACCTTTATAATTGAAATGGGGCAATTTTAGACGAAGATATGGCCATTTATTTCAAGGTTGACCCTATTTAATGTTTGGCTTATATTTTCTATTAATCGAAGAATATCCCTTAATATCTTTCTTAGATGAGTCGGAAGTCAAATTATTTTAATGCAGTTTTGTTCCAAAGATCGAGTGAATTCTAAAAACACCTTTATAATTGAAATGGGGCAATTTTTGACGAAGATATGGCCATTTATTTCAAGGTTGACCCTATTTAATGTTTGGCTTATATTTTCTATTAATCGAAGAATATCCCTTAATATCTTTCTTAGATGAGTCGGAAGTCAAATTATTTTAATGCAGTTTTGTTCCAAAGATCGAGTGAATTCTAAAAACACCTTTATAATTGAAATGGGGCAATTTTAGACGAAGATATGGCCATTTATTTCAAGGTTGACCCTATTTAATGTTTGGCTTATATTTTCTATTTATCGAAGAATATCCCTTAATATCTTTCTTAGATGAGTCGGAAGTCAAATTATTTTAATGCAGTTTTGTTCCAAAGATTAAGTGAATTCAAAAACACCTTTATAATTGAAATGGGGCAATTTTAGACGAAGATATGGCCATTTATTTCAAGGTTGACCCTATTTACTGCTTTCCTTATATTTTCTATTTATCGAAGAATATCCCTTAATATCTTTCTTAGATGAGTCGGAAGTCAAATTATTTTAATGCAGTTTTGTTCCAAAGATCAAGTGAATTCTAAAAACACCTTTATAATTGAAATGGGGCAATTTTAGACGAAGATATGGCCATTTATTTCAAGGTAGACCCTATTTAATGCTTTCCATATATTTTCTGTTGATCAAAGAATCTCCCTTAATATCTTTCTTAGTTGAGTCGGAAGTCAAATTATTTTAATGCAGTTTTGTTCCAAAGATCGAGTGAATTCTAAAAACACCTTTATAATTGAAATGGGGCAATTTTAGACGAAGATATGGCCATTTATTTCAAGGTTGACCCTATTTAATGTTTGGCTTATATTTTCTATTAATCGAAGAATATCCCTTAATATCTTTCTTAGATGAGTCGGAAGTCAAATTATTTTAATGCAGTTTTGTTCCAAAGATCGAGTGAATTCTAAAAACACCTTTATAATTGAAATGGGGCAATTTAAGACGAAGATATGGCCATTTATTTCAAGGTTGACCCTATTTAATGCTTTCCATATATTTTCTATTTATCGAAGAATATCCCTTAATATCTTTCTTAGATGAGTCGGAAGTCAAATTATTTTAATGCAGTTTTGTTTCAAAGATCGAGTGAATTCTAAAAACACCTTTATAATTGAAATGGGGCAATTTAAGACGAAGATATGGCCATTTATTTCAAGGTTGACCCTATTTAATGTTTGCTTAATTCTTAAGAATATCCTATTTGCGGAAGTCATTATTTTATGCAGTTTTTAAAGAGTGGAATTCTAAAAACACCTTTATAATTGAAATGGGGCAATTTAAGACGAAGATATGGCCATTTATTTCAAGGTTGACCCTATTTACTGCTTTCCATATATTTTCTATTTATCGAAGATCATCCCTTAATATCTTTCTTAGATGAGTCGGAAGTCAAATTATTTTAATGCAGTTTTGTTTCAAAGATCAAGTGAATTCTAAAAACACCTTTATAATTGAAATGGGGCAATTTTAGACGAAGATATGGCCATTTATTTCAAGGTAGACCCTATTTAATGCTTTCCATATATTTTCTGTTGTTCAAAGAATCTCCATTAATATCTTTCTTAGATGAGTCGGAAGTCAAATTATTTTCATGCAGTTTTGTTCCAAAGATCAAGTGAATTCTAAAAACACCTTTATAATTGAAACGGGGCAATTTTAGACGAAGATATGGCCATTTATTTCAAGGTTGACCCTATTTAATGTTTGGCTTATATTTTCTATTAATCGAAGAATATCCCTTAATATCTTTCTTAGATGAGTCGGAAGTCAAATTATTTTAATGCAGTTTTGTTCCAAAGATCGAGTGAATTCTAAAAACACCTTTATAATTGAAATGGGGCAATTTTGACGAAGATATGGCCATTTATTTCAAGGTTGACCCTATTTACTGCTTTCCTTATATTTTCTATTAATCGAAGAATATCCCTTAATATCTTTCTTAGATGAGTCGGAAGTCAAATTATTTTAATGCAGTTTTCTTCCAAAGACCGAGTGAATTCTAAAAACACCTTTATAATTGAAATGGGGCATTTTTAGACGAAAATATGGCCATTTATTGACCCTATTTAATGTTTGGCTTATATTTTCTATTAATCGAAGAATATCCCTTAATATCTTTCTTAGATGAGTCGGAAGTCAAATTATTTTAATGCAGTTTTGTTCCAAAGATTAAGTGAATTCAAAAAACACCTTTATAATTGAAATGGGGCAATTTTAGACGAAGATATGGCCATTTATTTCAAGGTAGACCCTATTTAATGCTTTCCATATATTTTCTGTTGTTCAAAGAATCTCCATTAATATCTTTCTTAGATGAGTCGGAAGTCAAATTATTTTCATGCAGTTTTGTTTCAAAGATCAAGTGAATTCTAAAAACACCTTTATAATTGAAACGGGGCAATTTTAGACGAAGATATGGCCATTTATTTCAAGGTTGACCCTATTTAATGTTTGGCTTATATTTTCTATTAATCGAAGAATATCCCTTAATATCTTTCTTAGATGAGTCGGAAGTCAAATTATTTTGATGCAGTTTTGTTCCAAAGATCGAGTGAATTCTAAAAACACCTTTATAATTGAAATGGGGCAATTTAAGACGAAGATATGGCCATTTATTTCAAGGTTGACCCTATTTAATGCTTTCCTTATATTTTCTATTTATCGAAGAATATCCTTTAATATCTTTCTTAGATGAGTCGGAAGTCAAATTGTTTTGATGCAGTTTTGTTCCAAAGATCGAGTGAATTCTAAAAACATCTTTATAATTGAAATGGGGCAATTTTTGACGAAGATATGGCCATTTATTTCAAGGAAGACCCTATTTAATGCTTTCCATATATTTTCTATTGATCGAAGAATATCCCTTAATATCTTTCTTAGATGAGTCGGAAGTCAAATTATTTTAATGCAGTTTTGTTCCAAAAATCGAGCGAATCCTAAAAACGCCTTTAGAATTAAAATGGGGCAATTTTTGACGAAGATATGGCTATTTATTTCAAGGTAGACCCTATTTAATGCTTTCCATATATTTTCTGTTGATCAAAGAATATCCCTTAATATCTTTCTTAGATGAGTCGGAAGTCAAATTATTTTAATGCAGTTTTGTTCCAAAGATCAAGTGAATTCTAAAAACACCTTTATAATTGAAATGGGGCAATTTTAGACGAATATATGGCCATTTATTTCAAGGTTGACCCTATTTAATGTTTGGCTTATATTTTCTATTAATCGAAGGATATCCCTTAATATCTTTCTTAGATGAGTCGGAAGTCAAATTAATTTGATGCAGTTTTGTTCCAAAGATCGAGTGAATTCTAAAAACACCATTATAATTGAAATGGGGCAATTTTTGACGAAGATATGGCCATTTATTTCAAGGTAGACCCTATTAAATGCTTTCCATATATTTTCTATTTATCGAAGAATATCCCTTAATATCTTTCTTAGATGAGTCGGAAGTCAAATTATTTTAATGCAAATTTGTTCCAAAGATTGAGTGAATTCTAAAAACACCTTTATAATTGAAATGGGGCAATTTTTGACGAAGATATGGCCATTTATTTCAAGGTAGACCCTATTTAATGCTTTCCATATATTTTCTGTTGATGAAAGAATCTCCGTTAATATCTTTCTTAGATGAGACGGAAGTCAAATTATTTTAATGCAGTTTTGTTCCAAAGATCAAGTGAATTCTAAAAACACCTTTATATTTGAAATGGGGCAATTTTATACGAAGATATGGCCATTTATTTCAAGGTAGACCCTATTCAATGCTTTCCATATATTTTCTGTTGATCAAAGAATATCCCTTAATATCTTTCTTAGATGAGTCGGAAGTCAAATTATTTTAATGCAGTTTTGTTCCAAAGATCAAGTGAATTCTAAAAACACCTTTATAATTGAAATGGGGCAATTTTAGACGAAGATATAGCCATTTATTTCAAGGTTGACCCTATTTAGTGTTTGGCTTATATTTTCTATTAATCGAAGGATATCCCTTAATATCTTTCTTAGATGGGTCGGAAGTCAAATTATTTTAAGGCAGTTTTGTTCCAAAGATCGAGTGAATTCTAAAAACACCTTTATAATTTAAATGGGGCAATTTTAGACGAAGATATGTCCATTTATTTCGAGGTTGACCCTATTTACTGCTTTCCTTATATTTTCTATTTATCGAAGAATATCCCTTAATATCTTTCTTAGATGAGTCGGAAGTCAAATTATTTTAATGCAGCTTTGTTTCAAAAATCAAGTGAATTCTAAAAACACCATTATAATTGAAATGGGGCAATTTTAGACGAAGATATGGCCATTTATTTCAAGGTAGACCCTATTTAATGCTTTCCATATATTTTCTGTTGATCAAAGAATATCCCTTAATATCTTTCTTAGATGAGTCGGAAGTCAAATTATTTTAATGCAGTTTTGTTTCAAAGATCGAGTGAATTCTAAAAACACCTTTATGGTTGAAATAGGGCAATTTTTGACGAAGATATAGCCATTTATTTCAAGGTAGACCCTATTTAATGCATTCCATATATTTTCTATTTATCGAAGAATATCCCTTAATATCTTTCTTAGATGAGTCGGAAGTCAAATTATTTTAATGCAATTTTGTTCCAAAAAATCGAGTGAATTCTAAAAACACCTTTATAATTGAAATGGGGCAATTTTAGACGAAGATATGGCCATTTATTTCAAGGTTGACCCTATTTAATGCTTTCCATATATTTTCTATTTATCGAAGAATATCCCTTAATATCTTTCTTAGATGAGTCGGAAGTCAAATTATTTTAATGCAGTTTTGTTCCAAAGATTAAGTGAATTCAAAAAACACCTTTATAATTGAAATGGGGCAATTTTAGACGCAGATATGGCCATTTATTTCAAGGTAGACCCTATTTAATGCTTTCCATATATTTTCTGTTGATCAAAGAATATCCCTTAATATCTTTCTTAGATGAGTCGGAAGTCAAATTATTTTAATGCAGTTATGTTTCAAAGATCGAGTGAATTCTAAAAACACCTTTATAGTTGAAATAGGGCAATTTTTGACGAAGATATGGCCATTTATTTCAAGGTAGACCCTATTTACTGCTTTCCATATATTTTCTATTTATCGAAGAATATCCCTTAATATCTTTCTTAGATGAGTCGGAAGTCAAATTATTTTAATGCAGTTTTGTTCCAAAGATTAAGTGAATTCAAAAAACACCTTTATAATTGAAATGGGGCAATTTTAGACGAAGATATGGCCATTTATTTCAAGGTAGACCCTATTTAATGCTTTCCATATATTTTCTGTTGATCAAAGAATATCCCTTAATATCTTTCTTAGATGAGTCGGAAGTCAAATTATTTTAATGTAGTTTTGTTTAAAAGATCGAGCAAATCCTAAAAACACCTTTAGAATTAAAATGGGGCAATTTTGTACGAAGATATGGCCATTTATTTCAAGGTAGACCCTATTTAATGCTTTCCATATATTTTCTGTTGATCAAAGAATATCCCTTAATATCTTTCTTAGATGAGTCGGAAGTCAAATTATTTTAATGCAGTTTTGTTCCAAAGATCGAGTGAATTCTAAAAACACCATTATAATTGAAACGTGGCAATTTTAGACGAAGATATGGCCATTTATTTCAAGGTTGACCCTATTTAATGTTTGGTTTATATTTTCTGTTGATCAAAGAATATCCCTTAATATCTTTCTTAGATGAGTCGGAAGTCAAATTATTTTAATGCAGTTTTGTTCCAAAGATCGAGTGAATTCTAAAAACACCATTATAATTGAAATGGGGCAATTTTTGACGAAGATATGGCCATTTATTTCAAGGTTGACCCTATTTAATGCTTTCCATATATTTTCTATTGATCGAAGAATATCCCTTAATATCTTTCTTAGATGAGTCGGAAGTCAAATTATTTTAATGCAGTTTTGTTTCAAAGATCGAGCGAATCCTAAAAACACCCTTAGAATTAAAATGGGGCAATTTTGTACAAAGATATGGCCATTTATTTCAAGGGTAGACCCTATTTAATGCTTTCCATATATTTTCTGTTGATCAAAGAATATCCCTTAATATCTTTCTTAGATGAGTCGGAAGTCAAATTATTTTAATGCAGTTTTGTTTCAAAGATTGAGTGAATTCTAAAAACACCTTTATAATTGAAATGGGGCAATTTTAGACGAAGATATGGCCATTTATTTCAAGGTAGACCCTATTTAATGCTTTCGCATATATTTTCTATTGATCAAAAAATCTCCATTAATATCTTTCTTAGATGAGTCGGAAGTCAAATTATTTTAATGCAGTTTTGTTCCAAAGATCAAGTGAATTCTAAAAACACCTTTATAATTGAAGTGGGGCAATTTTAGACGAAGATATGGCCATTTATTTCAAGGTTGACCCTATTTAATGTTTGGCTTATATTTTCTATTTATCGAAAAATATCCCTTAATATCTTTCTTAGATGAGTCGGAAGTCAAATTATTTTAATGCAGTTTTGTTCCAAAGATCGAGTGAATTCTAAAAACACCTTTATAATTGAAATGGGGCAATTTTAGACGAAGATATGGCCATTTATTTCAAGGTAGACCCTATTTAATGCTTGGCTTATATTTTCTATTTATCGAAGAATATCCCTTAATATCTTTCTTAGATGAGTCGGAAGTCAAATTATTTTAATGCAGTTTTGTTCCAAAGATCAAGTGAATTCTAAAAACACCTTTATAGTTGAAATGGGGCAATTTTTGACGAAGATATGGCCATTTATTTCAAGGTAGACCCTATTTAATGCATTCCATATATTTTCTATTTATCGAAGAATATCCCTTAATATCTTTCTTAGATGAGTCGGAAGTCAAATTATTTTAATGCAATTTTTTTCCAAAAATCGAGTGAATTCTAAAAACACCTTTATAATTGAAATGGGGCAATTTTTGACGAAGATATGGCCATTTATTTCAAGGTAGACCCTATTTACTGCTTTCCATATATTTTCTATTTATCAAAGAATATCCCTTAATATCTTTCTTAGATGAGTCGGAAGTCAAATTATTTTAATGCAGTTTTGTTCCAAAGATCAAGTGAATTCTAAAAACACCTTTATAATTGAAATGGGGCAATTTTTGACGAAGATATGGCCATTTATTTCAAGGTAGACCCTATTTACTGCTTTCCATATATTTTCTATTTATCAAAGAATATCCCTTAATATCTTTCTTAGATGAGTCGGAAGTCAAATTATTTTAATGCAGTTTTGTTCCAAAGATCAAGTGAATTCAAAAAACACCTTTATAATTGAAATGGGGCAATTTTAGACGAAGATATGGCAATTTATTTCAAGGTAGACCCTATTTAATGCTTTCCATATATTTTCTGTTGATCAAAGAATATCCCTTAATATCTTTCTTAGATGAGTCGGAAGTCAAATTATTTTAATGCAGTTTTGTTCCAAAGATCGAGTGAATTCTAAAAACACCTTTATAATTGAAATGGGGCAATTTTTGACGAAGATATGGCCATTTATTTCAAGGTTGACCCTATTTAATGTTTGGCTTATATTTTCTATTAATCGAAGAATATCCCTTAATATCTTTCTTAGATGAGTCGGAAGTCAAATTATTTTAATGCAGTTTTGTTCCAAAGACCGAGTGAATTCTAAAAACACCTTTATAATTGAAGTGGGGCAATTTTTGACGAAGATATGGCCATTTATTTCAAGGTTGACCCTATTTAATGTTTGGCTTATATTTTCTATTTATCGAAGAATATCCCTTAATATCTTTCTTAGATGAGTCGGAAGTCAAATTATTTTAATGCAGTTTTGTTCCAGAGATTAAGTGAATTCAAAAAACACCTTTATAATTGAAATGGGGCAATTTTAGACGCAGATATGGCCATTTATTTCAAGGTAGACCCTATTTAATGCTTTCCATATATTTTCTGTTGATCAAAGAATATCCCTTAATATCTTTCTTAGATGAGTCGGAAGTCAAATTATTTTAATGCAGTTTTGTTTCAAAGATCGAGCGAATCCTAAAAACACCTTTAGAATTAAAATGGGGCAATTTTGTACGAAGATATGGCCATTTATTTCAAGGTTGACCCTATTTAATGCTTTCCATATATTTTCTGTTGATCAAAGAATCTCCCTTAATATCTTTCTTAGATGAGTCGGAAGTCAAATTATTTTAATGCAGTTTTGTTTCAAAGATTGAGCGAATTCTAAAAACACCATTATAATTGAAACGTGGCAATTTTAGACGAAGATATGGCCATTTATTTCAAGGTTGACCCTATTTAATGCTTTCCTTATATTTTCTATATATCGAAGAATATCCCTTAATATCTTTCTTAGATGAGTCGAAAGTCAAATTATTTTAATGCAGTTTTGTTCCAAAGATTAAGTGAATTGAAAAAACACCATTATAATTGAAATGGGGCAATTTTAGACGCAGATATGGCCATTTATTTCAAGGTTGACCCTATTTAATGCTTTCCATATATTTTCTGTTGATCAAAGAATATCCTATCTTTCTTAGATGAGTCGGAAGTCAAATTATTTTAATGCAGTTTTGTTTCAAAGATCGAGCGAATCCTAAAAACACCTTTAGAATTAAAATGGGGCAATTTTGTACGAAGATATGGCCATTTATTTCAAGGTAGACCCTATTTAATGCTTTCCATATATTTTCTGTTGATCAAAGAATATCCCTTAATATCTTTCTTAGATGAGCCGGAAGTCAAATTATTTTAATGAAGTTTTGTTCCAAAGATTGAGCGAGTTCTAAAAACACCATTATAATTGAAATGGGGCAATTTTTGACGAAGATATGGCCATTTATTTCAAGGTTGACCCTATTTAATGCTTTCCATATATTTTCTGTTGATCAAAGAATCTCCATTAATATCTTTCTTAGATGAGTCGGAAGTCAAATTATTTTAATGCAGTTTTGTTCCAAAGATCAAGTGAATTCTAAAAACACCTTTATAATTGAAACGTGGCAATGCTTGACGAAGATATGGCCATTTATTTCAAGGTAGACCCTATTTAATGCTTTCCATATATTTTCTGTTGATCAAAGAATATCCCTTAATATCTTTCTTAGATGAGTCGGAAGTCAAATTATTTTAATGCAGTTTTGTTCCAAAGATTAAGCGAATTCTAAAAACACCATTATAATTGAAACGGGGCAATTTTAGACGAAGATATGGCCATTTATTTCAAGGTTGACCCTATTTAATATTTGGCTTATATTTTCTATTTATCGAAGAATATCCCTTAATATCTTTCTTAGATGAGTCGGAAGTCAAATTATATTAATGCAGTTTTGTTTCAAAGATCGAGTGAATTCTAAAAACACCTTTATAATTTAAATGGGGCATTTTTTGACGAAGATATGGCCATTTATTTCAAGGTAAACCCTCTTTTAATGCTTTCCATATATTTTCTATTTATCGAAGAATATCCCTTAATATCTTTCTTAGATGAGTCGGAAGTCAAATTATTTTAATGCAGTTTTGTTCCAAAGATCGAGTGAATTCTAAAAACACCTTTATAATTGAAACGGGGCAATTTTAGACGAAGATATGGCCATTTATTTCAAGGTTGACCCTATTTAATGTTTGGCTTATATTTTCTATTAATCGAAGAATATCCCTTAATATCTTTCTTAGATGAGTCGGAAGTCAAATTATTTTGATGCAGTTTTGTTTTAAAGATCAAGTGAATTCTAAAAACACCTTTATAATTGAAATGGGGCAATTTTAGACGAAGATATGTCCATTTATTTCAAGGTAGACCCTATTTAATGCTTTCCATATATTTTCTGTTGATCAAAGAATATCCCTTAATATCTTTCTTAGATGAGTCGGAAGTCAAATTATTTTAATGCAGTTTTGTTCCAAAGATCAAGTGAATTCTAAAAACACCTTTATAATTAAAATGGGGCAATTTTAGACGAAGATATGGCCATTTATTTCAAGGTTGACCCTATTTAATGTTTGGCTTATATTTTCTATTAATCGAAGGATATCCCTTAATATCTTTCTTAGATGAGTCGGAAGTCAAATTATTTTAATGCAGTTTTGTTCCAAAGATTAAGTGAATTTAAAAAACACCTTTATAATTGAAATGGGGCAATTTTAGACGCAGATATGGCCATTTATTTCAAGGTAGACCCTATTTAATGCTTTCCATATATTTTCTGTTGATCAAAGAATATCCCTTAATATCTTTCTTAGATGAGCCGGAAGTCAAATTATTTTAATGCAGTTTTGTTCCAAAGATCAAGTGTATTCTAAAAACACCTTTAGAATTAAAATGGGGCAATTTTGTACGAAGATATGGCCATTTATTTCAAGGTAGACCCTATTTAATGCTTCCCATATATTTTCTGTTGATCAAAGAATATCCCTTAATATCTTTCTTAGATGAGTCGGAAGTCAAATTATTTTAATGCAGTTTTGTTTCAAAGATTGAGTGAATTCTAAAAACACCATTATAATTGAAATGGGGCAATTTTTGACGAAGATATGGCCATTTATTTCAAGGTAGACCCTATTTAATGCTTTCCATATATTTTCTGTTGATCAAAGAATCTCCATTAATATCTTTCTTAGATGAGTCGGAAGTCAAATTATTTTAATGCAGTTTTGTTCCAAAGATCAAGTGAATTCTAAAAACACCTTTATAATTGAAACGTGGCAGTTTTAGACGAAGATATGGCCATTTATTTCAAGGTTGACCCTATTTAATGTTTGGCTTATATTTTCTATTAATCGAAAAATATCCCTTAATATCTTTCTTAGGTGAGTCGGAAGTCAAATTATTTTAATGCAGTTTTGTTCCAAAGATCGAGTGAATTCTAAAAACACCTTTATAATTGAAATGGGGCAATTTTAGACGAAGATATGGCCATTTATTTCAAGGTTGACCCTATTTAATGTTTGGCTTATATTTTCTATTTATCGAAGAATATCCCTTAATATCTTTCTTAGATGAGTCGGAAGTCAAATTATATTAATGCAGTTTTGTTCCAAAGATTAAGTGAATTCTAAAAACACCTTTATAATTGAAATGGGGCAATTTTTGACGAAGATATGGCCATTTATTTCAAGGTAGACCCTATTTAATGCTTTCCATATATTTTCTGTTGATCAAAGAATCTCCCTTAATATCTTTCTTAGATGAGTCGGAAGTCAAATTATTTTAATGCAGTTTTGTTCCAAAGATCAAGTGAATTCTAAAAACACCTTTATAATTGAAACGGGGCAATTTTAGACGAAGATATGGCCATTTATTTCAAGGTAGACCCTATTTAATGCTTTCCTTATATTTTCTATTAATCGAAGAATATCCCTTAATATCTTTCTTAGATGAGTCGGAAGTCAAATTATTTTGATGCAGTTTTGTTTTAAAGATCAAGTGAATTCTAAAAACACCTTTATAATTGAAATGGGGCAATTTTAGACGAAGATATGGCCATTTATTTCAAGGTTGACCCTATTTAATGTTTGGCTTATATTTTCTATTAATCGAAGAATATCCCTTAATATCTTTTTTAGATGAGTCGCAAGTCAAAGTATTTTAATGCAGTTTTGTTCCAAAGATCAAGTGAATTCTAAAAACACCTTTATAATTGAAATGGGGCAATTTTAGACGAAGATATGGCCATTTATTTCAAGGTTGACCCTATTTAATGTTTGGCTTATATTTTCTATTAATCGAAGGATATCCCTTTAATATCTTTCTTAGATGAGTCGGAAGTCAAATTATTTTAATGCAGTTTTGTTCCAAAGATTAAGTGAATTTAAAAAACACCTTTATAATTGAAATGGGGCAATTTTAGACGAAGATATGGCCATTTATTTCAAGGTAGACCCTATTTAATGCTTTCCATATATTTTCTGTTGATCAAAGAATATCCCTTAATATCTTTCTTAGATGAGCCGGAAGTCAAATTATTTTAATGCAGTTTTGTTCCAAAGATCAAGTGAATTCTAAAAACACCTTTATAATTGAAATGGGGCAATTTTAGACGAAGATATGGCCATTTATTTCAAGGTTGACCCTATTTAATGTTTGGCTTATATTTTCTATTAATCGAAAGATATCCCTTAATATCTTTCTTAGATGAGTCGGAAGTCAAATTATTTTAATGCAGTTTTGTTCCAAAGATTAAGTGAATTCAAAAAACACCTTTATAATTGAAATGGGGCTATTTTAGACGCAGATATGGCCATTTATTTCAAGGTAGACCCTATTTAATGCTTTCCATATATTTTCTGTTGATCAAAGAATATCCCTTAATATCTTTCTTAGATGAGTCGGAAGTCAAATTATTTTAATGCAGTTTTGTTTCAAAGATCGAGCGAATCCTAAAAACACCTTTAGAATTAAAATGGGGCAATTTTGTACGAAGATATGGCCATTTATTTCAAGGTAGACCCTATTTAATGCTTTCCATATATTTTCTGTTGATCAAAGAATATCCCTTAATATCTTTCTTAGATGAGTCGGAAGTCAAATTATTTTAATGCAGTTTTGTTTCAAAGATTGAGTGAATTCTAAAAACACCATTATAATTGAAATGGGGCAATTTTTGACGAAGATATGGCCATTTATTTCAAGGTAGACCCTATTTAATGCTTTCCATATATTTTCTGTTGATCAAAGAATCTCCATTAATATCTTTCTTAGATGAGTCGGAAGTCAAATTATTTTAATGCAGTTTTGTTCCAAAGATCAAGTGAATTCTAAAAACACCTTTATAATTGAAACGTGGCAATGCTTGACGAAGATATGGCCATTTATTTCAAGGTTGACCCTATTTAATGTTTGGCTTATATTTTCTATTAATCGAAAAATATCCCTTAATATCTTTCTTAGATGAATCGGAAGTCAAATTATTTTAATGGAGTTTTGTTCCAAAGATCGAGTGAATTCTAAAAACACCTATATAATTGAAATGGGGCAATTTTTGACGAATATATGGCCATTTATTTCAAGGTTGACCCTATTTAATGTTTGGATTATATTTTCTATTAATCGAAGAATATCCCTTAATATCTTTCTTAGATGAGTCGGAAGTCAAATTATTTTAATGCAGTTTTGTTTCAAAGATCGAGTGAATTCTAAAAACACCTTTATAATTGAAATGGGGCAATTTTAGACGAAGATATGGCCATTTATTTCAAGGTTGACCCTATTTAATGTTTGGCTTATATTTTCTATTTATCGAAGAATATCCCTTAATATATTTCTTAGATGAGTCGGAAGTCAAATTATTTTAATGCAGTTTTGTTCCAAAGATTAAGTGAATTCAAAAAACACCTTTATAATTGAAATGGGGCAATTTTTGACGAAGATACGTCCATTTATTTCAAGGTAGACCCTATTTAATGCTTTCCATATATTTTCTATTAATCGAAGAATATCCCTTAATATCTTTCTTAGATGAGTCGGAAGTCAAATTTTTTTGATGCAGTTTTGTTTTAAAGATCAAGCGAATTCTAAAAACACCTTTATAATTGAAATGGGGCAATTTTAGACGAAGATACGTTCATTTATTTCAAGGTAGACCCTATTTAATGCTTTCCATATATTTTCTGTTGATCAAAGAATATCCCTTAATATCTTTCTTAGATGAGTCGCAAGTCAAAGTATTTTAATGCAGTTTTGTTTCAAAGATCGAGCGAATCCTAAAAACACCTTTAGAATTAAAATGGGGCAATTTTATACGAAGATATGGCCATTTATTTCAAGGTAGACCCTATTTAATGCTTTCCATATATTTTCTGTTGATCAAAGAATATCCCTTAATATCTTTCTTAGATGAGCCGGAAGTCAAATTATTTTAATGCAGTTTTGTTCCAAAGATCAAGTGAATTCTAAAAACACCTTTATAATTGAAATTGGGCAATTTTAGACGAAGATATGGCCATTTATTTCAAGGTTGACCCTATTTAATGTTTGGCTTATATTTTCTATTGATCGAAGGATATCCCTTAATATCTTTCTTAGATGAGTCGGACGTCAAATTATTTTGATGCAGTTTTGTTCCAAAGATCGAGTGAATTCTAAAAACACCTTTATAATTGAAATGGGGCAATTTTAGACGAAGATATGGCCATTTATTTCAAGGTTGACCCTATTTAATGTTTGGCTTATATTTTCTATTAATCGAAGAATATCCCTTAATATCTTTCTTAGATGAGTCGGAAGTCAAATTATTTTAATGCAGTTTTGTTCCAAAGATCGAGTGAATTCTAAAAACACCTTTATAATTGAAATGGGGCAATTTTAGACGAAGATATGGCCATTTATTTCAAGGTTGACCCTATTTAATGTTTGGCTTATATTTTCTATTTATCGAAGAATATCCCTTAATATCTTTCTTAGATGAGTCGGAAGTCAAATTATTTTAATGCAGTTTTGTTCCAAAGACCGAGTGAATTCTAAAAACACCTTTATAATTGAAATGGGGCATTTTTTGACGAAGATATGGCCATTTATTTCAAGGTAGACCCTATTTAATGCTTTCCATATATTTTCTGTTGATCAAAGAATATCCCTTAATATCTTTCTTAGTTGAGTCGGAAGTTAAATTATTTTAATGCAGTTTTGTTCCAAAGATCGAGTGAATTCTAAAAACACCTTTATAATTGAAACGAGGCAATTTTAGACGAAGATATGGCCATTTATTTCAAGGTTGACCCTATTTAATGCTTTCCATATATTTTCTATTAATCGAAGAATATCCCTTAATATCTTTCTTAGATGAGTCGGAAGTCAAATTTTTTTGATGCAGTTTTGTTTTAAAGATCAAGCGAATTCTAAAAACACCTTTATAATTGAAATGGGGCAATTTTAGACGAAGATACGTTCATTTATTTCAAGGTAGACCCTATTTAATGCTTTCCATATATTTTCTGTTGATCAAAGAATATCCCTTAATATCTTTCTTAGA